>NW_015090770.1:2558167-2671570 GCF_001431845.1 Calidris pugnax | reverse complement strand
CCCTTTTCCTTTTTTTTTTTTTTTTTTAAATTTGAAAATCAAATTAACTTTCTAAGCTATTAAAAGAATTGACCTTAACTGCACTAATCCAATCATCTCGCCATATTCCCATCATACAAATTAGCCTAGAGGAAGAGCAATTATCATCCCAGAACTTTGCTTAATTATTGCCTGATTGCTTCTTCAACCTTTTTCCTTTAAAACCATTCTTCCATTTCTTACTTGCCGTGTTTTCCTACTTTGTTCCATAGAAACTATCACCATTCTCTGCAAATGGACTCTCAAGTACTTTTTTCTCTGCCGTGATGTGGGCAGTATTTATTTTGCCAGTTTAGGTGTGCCATAGGTTTGAGACTTTCCACTAGCGAGAGTTTGATCATCAGCAAAAAGGAGTGTGGAGAGGCCTCTGGAAGTGTTTTTCTTCCAAGCATCTGCTTCCTGATGCTGTGCTCAGATGAAACGTGTCTGAATTGCCACTATTATTATTTTTGCAGTTAGACAGATCATTCAAAAGGGACAGTTTCGGCTATTCTGTCTCCTGGTAGCATTTTGAACCTTGTGGTTATCCAGCCATATAATGACTGTAATAGCTAGTGCAGTCAGCCTGCTGTAATTGTACCAGAGTTTTATTTGATTTTCTTGGTGACCTGGGTTTGCTGCTTACTTTGTTGGGTGTGTGATTGTGCCCTGGAGGAGATAGGAGACAGGACATGCACATCATGATAGAAAGAAAATAATGCTCTTACCACTTCTGATCTTAAACTAGGTGACATTAAAAAAAGAGATATTTACATCTTAACATGAGTGTATCCTGCAGCATTCCCATCAATAAATGTTGCTGACATCAGATATGCTTCTTGAGCATTTGGTTTATGTTCTCCTTCTGTGAATAGGCTCCCAGCAAACATTTCATGCTTTTCAGCCCGATGCTGTATAAACATTTACTTGCACACTTTCGGGAGTCCCATGCAAGCGACCATCACAGTAAGCAGAGCAGCTCATATATTTCCTCCCATGGACATCTCATGGGACTGAATAGAGAAGCAGCAGAAAGAGCTACCCCAGTCAACTCACCAACAGCAACTGGGTCAGTAAGGTGTGGGATGGGAATTTGCCACAGGTGAAGGTAAAAAACCAAGACTTTATTATCCTCCAGTCCTTTCAGAAGATGCCTGTGAGTTACAGAGTTTTCCAGGCAATCCCAGGGGGATCGTCACAAATGCTTCGAGATGGGCCTTGAAGTTTGAACTCAGCTATGTTTTTATTAATTTATTATTATCTAATGGACAGCAGCCTGGATTGGAAAATGCTGTCCTAGGTGGGAAGTGTGTCCACGCAGTGGTTAGTCTGTATTAAATTGCAGTTATGGAGGATCAGGCTTTACTGTGGTAGGAGCTGCAGGGCAGGAGGAAGGTCCTGGCCCCTGTCCCAAGCAGCTTTCAAACTAGTGGGAATAGTAAATGCATGCTGGAAAGAGAATTGGCATATATTGGAGTTACAAAATATATTTTGTTTAAAGAAACACCTCAGATGATGGCTCTGCCTGTAACAGAGAATTTTCATTTCAAAGAATTCATGACAAAGCCTTTTTATAGCCGTTTTAAGAAAAAAAAGCTTCACAATAAAGGACAGTAAATTTGAGGATGTAATTTGGAAAAGACTCTTAACTGCATTTTTAACAGCATCTTCAAGCTATTTATGTTTTTTAAGGAATAATCCAATTACTTGAACTAAGTCACTGTAACTTCAGTGGTTAGCTGTATCTCAGGATGTTAATTTTCGCAGTAGAGCAAGTTATACAGTTTGTGTTCTCAACTGAAATGTTAATGTTTATCTTGAATTATTACACAGTAATGCTAGTTCTAAAGACATTTCCTTTCTTCAGGGTAAAGGAGAATGTCTCTGAACACGCTGACAGGTAGATGTTTACAAGTGCTGGTGATTTCAGGTTTTATTGTGACCTTTCAGAGTTGTTCCTGCATTTGATGTGGACTAATTGCTTAACATTTCTCATTGTTTTCATCAGGGAGTAAGTGCTTTGTACCTATCCAGATTTATGTTCTTACTGTTGCATTGCTCACTCGCTTAGGTCATACCACAGCTCCTCATTTAGTGCAAACTTTCTGTGTCTTGTATGATGGAAACAAAGATTTGATATATCTTCATATTTGAAAATTATTATTAGACAGCAAATGCTTTATGTAAGGAAAAATATGTTAGCTGCTCATATAAATGCCAAGGATTCTTTTGATAGTTAGTGCTATCAGATTATCAGAGCCTCATGCTAACATTGTGTCTTCTGCCAACTTCCTGGGACACCTCAGCCATTCACTTAGTATCTATAGTATCTTAGTATATATACACACACATATATTTAAAAAATATAATGTTCCCCTCTTGTATTCAAAATGAAAATGCAGCATTTATGTATTTCACAGAATGGTTCTGAAAACCAATGCACTGAAGACTGGAGTGGTCAAATATGTTAATATGGGTTTCAGAGCCACAGAAAATTCTGCTAAGCAAGTTATTTTTGAAAAAGTTATGATTTGTTTCTTGTGGGAGTTGTGGCAGAAGTCGAGTTTATAGAACAATTTGAACCAGGACTTTTTAAAGAGCTGATAGAGCTGATCTGAGACACGGCACTTGAAGCAGAGAAAGGGCATAGGAAAGAGGTGGTCAAATAGGATGTTACAGCCGGTGTCATTAGTGTGTGGTTTATAGATTCATTTTTTAATCTTGTCTGCTTACATAAATATGATTTATTAAGTGGATATAAAATTTAGTCACCTCAAGGGGTATTTTATATCTACTCTTATATATAAAAGATTTGGAAACCTAATCAATATCTGCATAGATGACTTCAGAGGGAAGCTTTCATGTTACAGGAAGGATGGTGCCCTTCTGTGTCAGCAGTATGGAATAACTGCCCAAAGGCAACATGAGATTTTGCTACAGGAGCTGCCAGTTCTTGGATGAGTCCTGGAGCAGAGGTTTATTCCCTATGGATTAATGTTCTTGCGCTTTGTTGGTTTGGTTTTTTTGTTGGGAGTAAAGTATCCAAATTTTGACCAATAGTCTAGCCTATATTAATTTTCTTTGTTTTCATCTGTATTTAAAGTGGGCATCATACTTTGTATTTCTTGGTTTTAATTGAAGCATGTAACAAAACATCCATTTACAAAGCAAAAGTGGCAATCTCTGTCAACACTCACCTAACAGTGAATAAAGCAGCCCAATATAACATTGGTTAAGGATAAAAAATTTATTGTTATATGATTACTACTTTAATGATATAAGCATTAAAAAATTACTAGAATAATTTGCTGTAGAATTACAGTGAGTGGCTATCAAATATTAATAAATAGAAAGCACATACTGCCTACTAACTTCATATGAAACATTGTTTGAATTAAAGCCATTTGCCATTTTAAAAATGAGGCCTCATTAGATTAGATTTTTTCAAAATTGAGTTTTGATCTGGTTCCATTTTTAATAGATAAGTTGAACACTCCTGACAAGAGGGAAGAGGATATTAATGGAATTATTTTCTGACTTTTAATGACACAAATGCTAGAAGGCCACCCTCCATTAGTAAATTTTATTACAATTTATATACTGACTCCTGGTCAAGAATATATTGCAGAAAGGTCACAGAAGACCAGCTGGCACACAGCTGTAAAACAGTTTGAAGGAATGTATTTGGTATTCTCTACCCAGAGCAAATTGGAGACACACTGATCAGAGAAAGGGAAGTGGGAAGCGATGACTGAACTGCCAACACACCTGGTCCTGCTTCCTCATCCCCCCAGTGGCACTTACGCCAAATATGTGTTGTCCCTGCAGGACATAAAGTGCTTTGATACTTCATTTTGTGAAATTATTTGTACTCTGTGGATGAAAAATATTGTGTAAGCAGAATATATTAATTTAATTTTTTTTTTTTTCCGTCAAAGAAATAGAGTAGGGAAATAAGTATATGTGTATAAAGCTTTGCACTTGGAACTTATAAAAATATGCTTGGGATATATGGTATAGAAAAGACTCAAAGCACAGATTCTGTACAGCCAAGCCATAAAATAACTTTACTTGCCTGAAATAAAAAAAAAACCCACAAAAAACCAATCACATCTTCCATTTTTCCAATCTTAGGTTTCTAGGCTTAGTCAATAACACCTGCTCATTTATCAGCCCCACAAAAGGCAAGTGACTCCTTGTCACCCTGGTCCTATGCCCTGGTACCACACTTGCTGCTCACACCCCAGCGTTGCACAAAGGAAGGATGCAGCTCTGGGGCTGTTTGCAGGTGCAGCACCCTGTGGTAGCATCTCTGTCCTGGGGACACTTGCCGTGTCTTCTCCCTTCAGTCTGACAGAAATTGTCACAGTGTGACAGACTGTCCATTAGGCATCATTAGCAGCCAGGACCAACAAATCACTGCAGGCTCCTTGCTGAATGAAGTCCTAGCTACTCACACAATTACCAGTACTGATCTGGTACCATTTATTCTCTCAGCCTCTGTGTATTGAGAAAGAGACACAGAAAGGATGAGGATTCCAAGCTCATACTGTCAATTTAATTTTTTTTTTCTAGTTTGTAGTAGACTCTGAACAGATTTGATCTAAATTCTAGAGCCAGTGTTATTGTGAGGAACCTGAAATGGCTGGTGCTTATACAGCTTATCTATTTTTAAATTAAAATCCTCTTCAGCCCTCAGAATATCAAATTTGCCACTCTACTTTTCTGTAAGGATCAGTTACGTTTGGAATTGAAAACCTGAAAGACTTGGAGAGTGCACACTATCAATATTTTATGGCCTGCAGTGAAAGATTCTTAACCTTTTCATTCTAGTTTCTCTGATAACGCTTTCTCCCTACATCAAAATGAATTTTAATTGATTCCTCCACTGTGCTTTTGGACTCTCTTAGGATGCTTCCCATTGAGATCTGCTGTTTATGTGAAATCAGCTATGACTGTTTTTCAGTTTACACAAGGGACTCTTAAGAGGAGGGTGCTTGGTCTAAAAGATTCCAGATTTCTGATTCCTGATCCTCAATATTCATTTATCTGCCAGGCTCAAATAACTAAGTTACACTTCAAAATAAATCGAATAGTAAAAATCCAATAATCCTAATTTACCGGCAACATCTATAAACATTTATCTTCTATCCAGTTGGAATGGACTTTGACAGATCTGCATGTGTTTAGCCATAGCAAGCACAAAGCAACACCTCTGCAGCTGTGTTATGCTCACCCTGAGAATTTCTCTGTGCTGCTGAGACAGGAGAGGTAATTGGATGTTCTTCCTTTCTGGCAGGTACTGGACTGGATTGAAAATCATGGCGAAGCCTTTCTGAGTAAACATACAGGAGTGGGGAAGTCTCTACACAGAGCACGCGCGCTGCAGAAAAGACACGATGATTTTGAAGAGGTAGCACAGGTAAGAGTCCGAATCCAGAGATTTCTGCTTTCTGTCTTGATTTTTGTTATTCCTCTTGTATATTGAGGAAAAAGCAATTGCTGTTTTGGGTCACACTGGTCTCTTGAAACATTTGGAGCTGACCAGGATCCTGTCTCCCAGGTTTGAAAGGCAGCACGCACCGCAGAGCATGGTAGCTGCAGGACTTGTAATCAGAAAATCAGCACATGGGGTTGATGGGAGGTCTCAAAGCCTGTGAGAAATTGCAATCAGTTTATGGGACAGTAATGCAAAGTGTTGGGACATAGAGGAGGATGGTTATGAGTGAGAGCAATAGAAAAATCACTTGTAACTCCTACAGTGGAATCTGAGGGCCTTGAGAATACGATGGAAAGCGGCATCTATTAAAGAAGCAGAGGAAGCACTAGAATATGTTTGCAGTAAGGGCAACTACCCTCCACTCTTTCTGAGGGTACAGTGTGTTACATGGGAGGGGTTTTTGTTTGGTTTGGAACGAGAGGCAATCATTACAGGTAGGCATTAGTAGTAGTAGTTATTTTCCTCATAGCACAGTGTAAGCAAGTCTTGTCCAGGAATTTTTGGTATGAAGCCAAAAGCTTCCCCCTAGAAGCTTATAACTTTTCCTCAAAGCATGGTCATAGTAGATATTTACACATATATCACATCTATATTTATGGAATTTAAAAGAAAGAGGACCGTTGATAAGTCCTTCCAGGGACTGAATAACTTTTTTTTTTTTTTTTAAGTATCTTATGGCCAGAAATTACGCAGTCTAAGCTCTGGCTGTCAGATCACGTTACAGCTTTTTGTGTTAGATTTGAAGCATCCTCTATCAGAAATTGATCTTCTGTAAAGGTACTTCTGCTTTGGGTATTTCAGATAAAATTCTGATTAATCTATGTGAAGCAGAATGTATCAAATGCTTTGTATTCCTGATGCACATAAGGCAGGCCATTGCTCAAACATTTCACTGTGGCATAAGAAAAAATGTATTAGACTTCAGGGTTTTGTTTTTCTGTAGTACCCTTTCCATGTTCTTGCCTATTTTATTTTAAGATGTTCCCAGGATAGGGACATACCTCTTTCACCGTGCCCTCAGGGAAACTATTTCATTGCCTGATGGCAGCTACTGGCTAGATTATTTTTTTTCCTCTCCCTCATATTCAATTTATATTTCTCTCAATCTACTCCCCCACCCTTGTTTATATCCCTTTAGTCTTATTTCTCTCTTAGGGAGATAAATTCCAGGGAAAGAGATGAATTAACAACCCTGAAATATCTGTAGAATGTTAGCATGTCTTCTCTGTGCCTCTTAACCATGTTAAACATATCTAATTCTGCTAGCATGATCTTATTAGCTATTCCCTTAAATACCTTTTGTTACATATTTCTTTGGACCCATTCAGTTTGCCAACATCCTTTTAATTAGATGTTCAGCTCTCAATAGAATATTTTGTTGCTTGGCTTGCTAATGAACTTCAGTGCTACCTTTCAGCTGTGATGGGATATCTTTGTGTACCATTGACAAATCACACAGTCTGAAAGCAGCGGTTCCAGATTGGTGGGTCTCTAAAATTTCATGAGACCTCCCATGGATTTAAGCCTTCCGATAATAGGTTTGAATTTCTAGAATTACCTTTCACAATTTTAGTAAAATGGACCTTAGTCTGGAGGTTGCAAACCATGATACTACAAGGCCTCATCCAAAAGCAAAAGTTAATGGGAGGTTTAATCCTACAACCAACATTAGGTGTCTTGCCAGAAGATGTGTTTGAATCAGCTGTTATTGGATACAATACTTGGGCAAGGAATGAAAATTAAGATCATGTAATATACAGGAGCTGAAACTAGGTGACTTAATGTCCTTTATGGCATTAATATTTCCTAAATCTCCCTCCTCTGTGATAATTTGCTTCATAATTCCAGTTACATCTCACATTTCTGCATCACAGTTAGTTGGGTATTTTTATCTTTTTTACCTCTTCTTTGAGTAGTACCTCACTAGAGATGTAGGAAACAAATTAATAACAGGTGAGAAAAGACAGAAAAATAACGTGGTCTTGACAGTAGAGATGAGAGCAAGCTGTGTAACTGTCTGCACGTGGAAACAGCAACTCACTTAAGGAGTGTTCCACTGGAGGATGTAATTTAGAGATACATCCTGTCACCAGGGTTTAGGAAGCTTACAGATAGGCAGCTCACATGGATAGGTACGAGGGTAAATTAAAATAGAAATACTTCACAAGACTTTTCTAACCCCTCTGTTAGTCCTCCTTCTATACTATTTCAGAATATCCATCTGTGAATAACTTTAGACACTTTTCCACTCACTTTACGAGACCAAATTTAGAACAAAGGGTGTATGTATCTAGTTCATTGGATGACCACATCTGTTTAAATGAAGGTGGGTGGTTGGGAGTAGGATGGAGAGGAAAGAGAAAAGTATAGTTTGTGTGGGTATAGGATTTCTTAGGTTCCTCGGAATCTAGTTCTTTTGCATCGTATGTGATATCACCAATGACCATTTCATTGCTCTGCCCGGACAACTGTGAACATTCACAATCAGTTCTGCTCTCTAAGTATGAAGTTTATGGTGCCTCTTAATTAGAAGTAACTGACCCAAGTCAAACCTGGTTACTTCCTCCCTGGCTTTAGTAGGAATAGATTCCTCTGGTTCATTCACACCAGAATACCATTGCTAATTTATGAGGCCTGTCTGCAGTGTGACACTGGAATGTGGTGTTGGCAAATGGACATGGGGACATGCGCTGAGGGGAAGTGAAAGGAATCTCAGGCTTTATCTGAGGTCAAGGACTTCGGAATATAATACTCTCTGCTTTGGAAAGAGTAATAGCAAGGGTAAGAGGGAAGGCCATAAATTTATCACACCTGGAGCGAGGTCGATTTTGTGGTTGGGTAATAAATATCCTCCCCACTCTCATTATGACCAATTTTTATTCTTCCTACTTCCCTTCTTGATGCTTAACTCTTTAGAGTAGGCTGGCAATTAATTAATTCTAACTTAAGTTTAATTATTTATCATTTTCCTCAAGATAGCGAATATCTTTGCCATAGTTAGGGTTGATAACTGGCATCACATATTCCCAATATAGCCATATAATAAAGCACACTTGCTAAGATCGTGAAACAAACTGAGTTTGCCCATTCCCCTCATCAGGATGTTACTAGAGTTAACAGGAATAAAGAGTTGTGTTTGTTTTTCTTAAAAATAAAATAAAAAGTGCAGTACTGACAAGCCTGGTGAGATTGACAGTATTAGCAATACTATTTCTATTGGCAGTTCTCTGAAAAAAACACTTAGCCTGCCATACAGGACAAATTTATTCTCCAAAATCTACTTTCTTTTGGCTCTGATATATTTGTTCTTATCTCCCACTGTTTCAGGAAGGCATTTGCAAAGGTCAGACTAGAAGCAATTTTCATGAATTTTCTTGGTATTTTCAACAGCGGACAAAACATTCATGTTTTTGAATGCTGCCTAACTGCATGTAAAGGAGAGAGCAGTGTATCTGAGATTGCTGTGCTGAGAAATGCTCTGATTGACTGACCTGCCAAGGCACTAGATTGAGAGGTGGAACGTGTTCCCTCTATGTCTGATTAGAAACTCCACAGATATATAAATCTAGATGTAATGATCCAATCAGGCATGGCCCAAATAGATCACATTCCTGCATACAGCTGTGCTTGGAAAATGTCAGTGATTTTAGAGTGCTGCATTGTGGGCAATAGGAAATATAATTTGGGGTCCCTTTCTCTCATAACTGCTGTTTAGACAATGCTCTTGCAATTTTTCTGCCTGTATTTATTCTACATGGAACACACAGATGGCAAATGTTTGAATTTGGATTTAGAAGCCTGACCTCCTGGGAGGGAGGCTGTTGTCTTGTATATACCTGCAAAGGTTTCTCAGCCTGTACTGATACTGTTCACAGACCATAAAAATGCCAATTTAGACTCAGTGCCAATTTCACACAGGGAAATTTAGTAGTCAGGCATTATTGATGAGGTAGGTACCATGATATCACCAAAGAAATATCACTCTGAAGATGTAGTTTCAATATTCCTGCAATGGCAGCCCCTTTGCTTGTCTGGAATTGCTTTGGGTGAATCAGATAACTGTAGTTCAGCCAGTTATGATTGTAAATCCAAAGCTAATTTAATTTTAGACTTTCTAACTTTTCCTTGTTCAGGGCTTTCATCCTGAAAACCACTGGGCCTTCCAGTTGAAAAATTCTGTTAACTGGCTCGTGTTCCCCAAAATTTCCCAACGCTTCAGCACTATAGAGTTGAGCTGCACATGTTGGAAACCCTTCTCCTATTCTTTGTATATGAAGAGAGGGGCCAGAGGTCATTCTCCTTCCTTCTGGGATTCCTGGCAATTGGAGGTTCAGGTGCCCTTCTCAGCCTCCTCCTCTGCTCACAACAAGCATCGCTACATTCACAGTGGTGCAGAATTGGGAAAGATACTGGTGGGAACTGCTCTATTAACTCCCTCCCACTCTGCTGGCGCAGGGATAGTTGTTTTTGTGCTTTGAATGACCCGAAACAAGCATTTCTGTAGTCTCTCTGCGTTTCTGAGCTTTTCCAACAGATGTGCTGTGCAGATTCCCTATCAGGCAGGTTTATCCGCAGTTTTGGCGTGCGAAGGCGCACCAGTATGTATTGCAGCCTGCAGATGGCACTCGCAATGCACTGTAAAATCCTTTAGCCCCGCTAAAGGATTTAAACAGGGCTGATGTTTCCAATCCAAACTAACCAAACATTGTCTCGGAGTGAAAGGAAGCAGAAGTGGAAGCTGGCTCACACGCTGTCCCCTTGGTGTTCTCCCACCCCTGCCAAACCCTGCGTTGCTCAAGGTCACCCAGAAAAACAACCTTCCTATTTTTCCTTTTTAATGCAAAGCTGGGAGGTCCATGCTTTAATACAGGGTGGTGCTTGTCTTCTGTGTTTATGGGATAAGCTGCTCTGGGATCTGCGGAGCTGCGTTCAAGGCTCTTGGGCCACATTACGTTCACAGCTATGAATTCAGTTCCTGTGTGCACGTGGCATGCAGTAGTTGGTTTGTTTTTCACATTAATTCAAAGGCACTAATGTTTACGAGGTCAAATATCACAACTCCAGCACCCAACAAAGCACATGTTCTGAACAGCCTTGGTTCAAAAATGCGTGGAGTTGTCCCTCATTGAACACAGTAAGAAGGCTGACAGGAGGCTATGAAAGTTCACGGGGGCGTGTATTTATATCCCTTGTGGTGGCTCTTGGTTTGGGTCTTGTGACTAAAACAGTTTTGATTTACGTGCATGTCTGGGTCCTGTGTTCCTGACTCTGAAAATTTTGCCAAGGCATACATGTAATGCAGTGGCCTATTCTTGAATTATTACAAAGAAGGAGAGCCAGACAAAATGTGAGCAAAATTGCTGAGCTTTGCAATATGCCATTTGGGAAGCTGTTCTGTTGTCCTGTTTTTAGGTATCTATACTTGCTTTCCTCCAAGAGAACTTCTGGAAGGTGATGACTAAGCACCTGAACACTGGCTTTGAACTGATAGAGTTAACCTTATATGTACATATATAATTCCTTTAAGATTCAGCTCTTCCTTTTGTTCTTCTCAGGGAGATAAATGTATTTCCTGCAAGGGAAGGCTTTCAGAGGAGATCTTGAAAGCCAAGGGCCTGTGTCCTCCACTAGAAATCAAAGATCAGGTGATAGTCTTCATCTGAGAAGCAATTTGTGCACCAGTGTTCCTATCTAGAGTATTCCCTTCCCCCAGTGTACTGCTCCTAATACGCTGTCAGTTCAGAGTTTTCAGAAAGCCCTTGGAGATAAAAAGAACTTTAAGTGTAAATATGTTGAAAAATATGATTATATTGCTTGTCATGTGAAATATCCAGTGGGTTCAGTATGAAATCCTGCAGGTAAAAATGGTATTCTGTGATCTCTCAGTCCCACATCGTTTTACTTGAACTCTTTTAAAATTAAGTGAGGTAATGGAATAGTCAAGCCAAAGCTGAATTGCTAACAGCTACTTGTTTGGCCTTCAGGATAAAAACCTGGTGCTTTCCCATACAAATTCCAGCTCTGTTGGATGTCATTGTTCTAAAGTTTGGCATGAAGTTCAGTACTGATGCAAAACAGCTAGGCATAAATTAGGAGCCCATGTTGATAACGAGCACTTAGGGAGCATTGTCCCAGGGTAATTTTTTTGTTAATTATTATTACTTTTTAAAAATTTTGTGACCTACCTGTTTTTTGAAGGGAGTAGCTCAATGAGTACACTGGATTTTTTCCCTTTGGGTTAAGTGACTAAAATCCCATGGAGGATGAAATACTAGGCCAATACAGGGAGAAAGCAGATAATTAAATCTAGTAAGAACTACACTTGGTGTTAGCAATAATAGCTGCTGTTTCAATAATGCCAAATCTTTTTTAAAATAACAAAAACATGAGATAGGCAGCAAAAAATCGCCCCTACTCTTATCTTCATCATTCTTTGCATGGTTATTAGCAAGTTCTGAAGCTATAAACTGCAGTTTCCTCTTCATTTATGTAAATGTGTTCACTTCTACACAAAGGGGGAAAACTGCCTCGTGGGAGCAGCTCACACAGGCCTTAGCACCAAGGTGCAGGAGTTCTGGGCTCCAGAACTCTTGGTTTTTTCTCCTGGCTGGCAGCAGGCTGCGTCTGGCAGCCACAGGCAGCAGAGAAAAATGAAACTCCCTGTACATGGTTTGTCTGTGAAGGTTATCTTGGGACTTCTGGATCTAAAAACTTCTAACAGCATACCTGAAGAGCCAGATAAGTTTATCATGGAAGCAATAGTATAACTTTTTGCAGGAAGACTAGCAGTTTCTGGGTGGCTCAGGATGTATCTGCATTGCAAGCGCAGAGATACTGAAACGGCTCTGCACAGCCCAAGCCAGGAGCTAGAAGGGCTGAGCAGTGTTAGATGTGACACTACGGGGACTCCATTGCCAGACTGGAGTCAGAAGCAGGTCATATAAGACATGTTTTCCCTGAGGAAGTGTGAGTACGCTGTGGATATCTGTACTATGCTCCGTCGCATGATCTAGACATGCCCATGGAGACTTTATTAGCAGGGCTTGCTGAAAGAGCATCTTGGCTAATCTTCTGAAAGTTTGGATAGTTTGGATGTAATTGAATGGGTGGCTGTTGGTACTCCACGATCACGGGGAACCTGTTTTTAGAGGGGCCCTTTAACAGCACAGAAGTCTTTGGGGCTGTCACTTGAAGAGCTGTGTCCATTGCTCCATGTCTCTGGGTTTGCATTTCAGCATATTCCTCCTCAAGCTAGAGGTGATTGTCTTTTCTATTTCTTCTCTTCCAAAATCATGTGACAGCTGGATCTCTTCATTAAACTGCGTACAGCATGATTCACAATCTAAGTACTCCCTATAAAATCTCAAGGCTTGGCAACACAATATATTTTTGACAATTGCCAGGAGCTAACTTCCCATTGCTGGTTTATTTGGTAGGTTTATTTTTGTGTCTTTAAAATATGTTCCTTTAATTTGCCTATAAATGCAAAATGCTGTTCCTATAGCAGACTGTGAGAACAATGAAGCTATTTAAGAAATATGTATTTTTAATTCTAGAGGTTCTGGAAAATGGAATTTCTGGTGTGTGGGGAATTCTGAGTTTTTGAATTTGTTTCATTTTGAATCAGAAAAGGAAGCCAAAATTTCCCAAAGAAGAAAAGTCATAGAACTTGTTTTTTCAAGGCTATAAATTTCTTAGAACATTGGAAATTATAACACTGGTGTGTTATATAATATGCATACTCAATATACATTCAATATAGTATGGATATCTCAACTGAATAAACATACAGCTGAAACAAAATATATTTATCATTGACAATTTCTATAAAATATACACAATTTGATGAACCACTGCTGTTTTGACTGACCTGTGTATGTTGGTGAAAACCATTGTTGTCTAAAGGCTTTTCATCCCCTCTGATGATTTTTTTTTTGTGCTTTTCTTATTGCCAGGTCAGTAGGTTATCAAAATGGACCTATTGATTCAGGAAGATTAATTGCAGCAATGTCCAAATCTCATTTGTAATGATGGTGGACTAGTACTCTTCAGTTCAATGTCTTGTACCTATTTATAGCGGTGGGGCTCATGGGGGGGAAAGTGACACTATGGATCTGATCAGCACTTTTACTTTCTGATTTGGTCACGGGGCAGTAGAAGGAGCTGCCTGTGGCTGTGCTGCTTCCTCCAGGCCACCAGCGCTGTCTGTAGGAGAACAGCACAACATTACCCACAGCAACTCTATTATGACATTGCTGCAAATCAGAAATATACTGCTTTGCAGACATTTGGCAAAGGAAATTTCATGAGGATTAAGCCAATATCAAAGAGATTTGTGTTCAGTAACAGAGCAAAATAATTTTCAAGGACAGGTTTTAGGCATTCATTATCATTGTCCAAATAAATGTTCTGGGAATGGGCTAACTGGGTCTGATTGATCACTCTGCTGCACAAGATTTAGAACAAAATCACACTTCCAATTTCAGAGAAATTGCTTATAATTAATTTGTTCTAAAGAGTAGCTGTATCTACACAGCAAAGAAGCTGCTTGGCAGTATGGTTGTCCCTCTGTTTTTCTGTCACAGATTCCTAATTGACCAGATGAAGTATGTCCTTTTATTCTCACATCAGGTGTTTATATTGTCCAAAAACTACACTTGCATTATGAGATTATTGCAAATGTTTTATGCTGATAATGTATAAATAGAAAGTATTCAACCACCATTTTATTGCATATAAACATATTTTTAAAATTTATTTCCCTGGCTGGGACTGACTTCAGATCTCAGTTTCCCTTGTTCAGAAATAGGGCAGTGGATTTATAGAAACCTTTTGGAATTACATGTGTGTGAAGAGGGACAAAAATCTTAATGTGTATATTTTTAAAATTTATTTCCCTGGCTGGGACCAACTTCAGATCTCAGTTTCCCTTGTACAGAAATAGGGCAACATCAGTGGATTTATAGAAATCTTTTGGAATTACATGTGTGTGAACAGGGACAAAAATCTTAATGTGTGGATAAATAATTCACTTGTTGATTCAGTGCGTGTAATCCAGCCATTAATATTTCCCTCCATAACTGTGGTCTGTGAGGTCTGGTTTTGCATAACCAAGCCCCCAGAAAGCACTGGTTTGTGTCACTATGGAAATGGCATATGGTTTGAGGCATTTCAGCATCTTTGTTTAGTGTCTGGTTTAGAGCACAACTACACGCAATAGCGCAGGTTCCTCTCCTCGTATTGCCTTTGCTGAGCTAGGGAGAGAAATTCTGAGAAAAGCAAGCAGAATCAGCCTTCTCATGTCACTACACTTAAAATGAAGCTTTTCTGGGGAGGAAGAAAATGCAGAATTTGCGAGAAGTCAGGGATTGAGACAGGAGGTGTTTCCGAACTGTCAGTGAGTATGTGCACATGTGCTTGTCTAGCGTGGTTGCCTGTATTAGCATGCAGCTAATACAACAGAAACCAATATGTGTTCCAAAAGAATGACACTGTGTCCTATTAACGTGCAACCCTCATTATTATTAGTGGTTTTTTTCAATGCATAGGGGTTGTTTTTTCTGCACAGCGTAGGTGACTCCTCGTGACATTAGTGAGATCCACAGCTATGCAGCAAAGGGAGAACAGAGTCTGCTTTTGCCTCCCCCGGAGTGATATTAGGGCTCACGGCAAAAGTGCACAGCGTAAAAGGGCGTTTGTGACTCATTAATATCGGGGAATGGAAAGTGCAGCCGTCACGTTAAATGTGTCAACCTGAGAGCTGAAGCGAATGCATTGAGTGTTGGGTGAAATGAAGGGTGTTTCTGCACGGAGAGGAGAGGTGGCTGAGAGCGCTAGTTTTTGGCAACTGGTTCCTTGCCATTTTGTCTGTGGCCAGAATTTATATTGACAACCAGAACGTGGATTTGTCAATGCCCGCACATCAAAGTTGAGTGCAGGAAGGACTTGAAACCTGCAGTGCTCCATGGTTTTGCTTTGACATAGATGATATTAAGAGGGAGAGAAGTCTAGTACAATTTCAGTGTTACTCTCTGTTATCTTCTGGGGTTTGCTTTAGGCTCAAAATGGACTTAGTTGAATCCTTTTTTAAAATTAAGGGTAGGCATTTTTTCCCACCACAAAAGTGGCTCAAAAAAGTACTGCCCATCTAGGAATGCATTCACACTGTTCCTCCTGTGTAAAAAGTAACCATTGCTGACTCGTTTCACGGGGTGGCAAGCAGTCCTTCCCAATGCCAGGCCCTTTCCCAAAGGATTCAGGGTTTTATCTGTGCCAAATCACAGTTCCTCAGTGCACACCGTGTGATGGGCTCCGTTCCTGCTCCACTCCTCTGTCATGCATTGAAAACCGAACGGGAGAGAAGCAGGCTCAGAGCACAGCCAGGGCTGTGCAGCCACGCTGAAATATCACTCAACTCACCAGAGTGTATGCTCCCCCCTTGGGATTGGTAATTGGGTCACTGGGTCATTTAACCATTGTAAATTCAGTTTTCTAGTAATCGCATGTGGGGCAGAAAAAAAAAAGATACTTCAGAGCAGAATTCTATTTATATGCTAGGCTAGGGACACAAAATAAGGGGATTATTTGGGAATGAGAATGGTGAGAGAAGTGTGAATTGCTGCTTGGACCTGCTGGGCATGACTCTAGGGGTGGGGGCAGGTGCCCAGATCCTGCTGCTCGGGGTTTGGCACAAAACTGGGGCTCCGGGATAGCGGGCAGAGAGAGATCAAAAGGCAAATCAAAGAGAATTTCTCTGATCTTTGTTTTTGTCTCCTATTATGTCCAGTCTTATCCTTTGAGGGCCCGATTTGGGATTTTTTGGCGGAAGGGGGATTGGACAGGGAGAGGGAAGGATTTGGCAACATTTAATAAAGAATACACTGGAAATCTCTCAGGATTTTTTATAGTAAAAAATTTGGCAGATGTTGACTGTAGAGGCAGTATCTCATATGCCTGCAATATTCTTGGAGATCTACCACATGCCAAAAATCAATACATTTTATAGCATGAAGATTTCTGTTGGGAATACTGTTCTGTACCAGATCTCTCATTGTAAGTCGTTATTAAGCTATATTTGTCTCAGATCATGTGTGGCCGCCTAATAAGATCCAGAAATTAAAAAAAAAACAAAACAAACTTATCTTTTTGAAATCTTTATTGTGATTATGGATAACCTGAATTGAATTTCACACAGCAGAAAACATTTTTAAAATGTGGCCCATGTGAATGCTTCCTGACTGACACTGAAAAATGTTAGTTCCTGTCTGGAACTTTTCTAAAGTATATGGGTAAGTCTGGTGTAAACTAAATAAATGAAATGGTTTATTACTTCCAGGGTAGTGAAAACCCCTTTTCTTATTCTTCTTCATTATAAATATGCAGTACATTTCACTAGCTGTTACAGAGGATTTTAATCTTTTCAAGTTTTAGGGAAGACTAAGTCCTTAGTCCATTTTGCTTTGGTGGCATCTCTTAAGAACTAATTTGATGGGTAAGCTGTTCGGACAGTTCACATGTCAGGGAAATAACAGTGGTGAAAAATTGGTTTATAAATCTAATAAGATACAGAGAATGGTTTCTACTCATTTGAAACAAATTCCAATGTGTAAAACATGATGGAGAGCTGAATTAATGTTGACAGCAAAGAGATTCTGAATCCAAAGGGACCATCTTGCTGACCTGTTCCTAAGACGCTGAACTGGAACAAGGAGATGAAGTAAAAAGTTACTTCAACTTTAATTGAAGCCAGGGAGACTGCTTTGTTCTTGTAGATAGCAGAGGGGCATTCGCCATCAAATTATTTGAGGTCCAGAGAGTAGGGGGATGGGGACAGATGTTATCTGAGTGGTGGGCGGGCGGTGTGTCACCATTCCTGTTCACAGGGTATGTTGAGAAACCTCCTTCTGCCAAAGAGAAATACCAAAATTGTCAACAAAACAAAAGTGTTGGTGTTTTATTCTCATCACATGGTTTGTCTCTAGCAGGCACTGTGCTGAAGTGTGAGGTTTACTCTGGATGGAAAGACCAATTCCCAAGTGAACCTTCACTACAAGTTAAACTTGCCTGGGCAAATTGAAGGGATCCAGGAGAACACCAAGGGACTCGCTGCTTCCCTCTGAGTCTAGAGGGAATGTAGACGGTGCTAGAACATGGCACCAGCCCAGCTGCACCACGAGACATGATGCCCATTTCCTGCACATGGGTTGGTGCATGGGAGCTGATGCAATGCAAGAGTGTCAGGCAGGTAACCTGTGTTTCAAAGGAGCAGCAGAAAGCTTTCATTAACTCTCTTGTGTCCTTCTAGAGGTTGCAGCAGCGCACTGACCCTGATAAAAGGCTATGGCATATCTTCCTCCGTATTTTTCCATCCACATATCAGTTTGCTTGTCAGAGGTGGCCTTTAACTTATGGCAAAATAGATTTCACTGCAAATGTTGAGGTCCTGTGATGCATTCGTGGTAGACTTACCTTTTTATAGCAGCCTATGTTGCATATGGTAATATTTTTGTCATGTATTACCAGACAGAGGGAAAGTATGATTGTTATTTGATGTATATGCAGTATTGTGTTGTGCTCCAGACTGCCTAGTCTCTATAGTTGGCTATACAGGAGTTGTTAAGCTGAAAGCTTTGAAGAATTCAGTACAAAGTTTTGCTGAATTTTCTTTTGTTAAACATTATCTCACTCTATAAACAGTTCTATGTATCTCAAGATGTGCTTCAGGAAAGATGTTATAACCTGTCTCTATGTTAATGGAAATAAAGGCACAGCTGAGTCAGGGTAGTGGCTGTGGGGGAAACAGGGAGAGGAAATGCTGTGCTGTCTTATTTAAAGTAGGTTTCATATAAACCTAGACACTAGAAACAAAGCCAGGCAGTTTACAGAATTCACATCCTCATAAGTTTATTTCTGCCTCTGTTTTCAATGCAGCAGTGCTGCCAGGTGTATCTGGTACTGACTTTTCCCAGAGCTGCTGACAGTCCAAAGGCTTTTAATGCTGTCGTTGGTGTGACTTTGAAATCTCCAAAATGTGAGCGTGATATTAAACCCAGAATGCCTGAAGTTATTTCAATTCAGGAGACCGGCGGGACTTGATAAAGCTGTCATGATTATACTCGTGTCTGCAGGGCTAGGAAAAGATGTGAGCTGACCCTTTGGGACAGAAACCAATACTGTGCCCTCCTAGATTGCTGCTCACCTTTGAGCTGCCACACGTTTCTTGTTTCTCCATTCACCTTCTCTTTTCCCCCTATCATAGAGAAGTTGTAGGGTTTTGCTGTGAGCTGTCTGGGCTTGTTGGTATTTATCATTTGAGAAGGTTTCAAAATGCTGCATTTCTCTCCTGACAGTTTGCCGCCTTGTGCTCCTTTGTCATCTCTGTCAAAAAAAAAAAAAAGCCTTCCTTACCTTTGCTGAGTTTCAAAGGCTCAGTTACCTTATGGTCACTTGAGCAGCTCTCATTCATACACTCTGCTAATTGCCTAATTATCAAGTCGTTGTGCAATGATAATACTGTTCTACTGGTAGACTCACTGTACTGCATAACACTAACTAATAACAGAAGATATTATTTTTTGGCCTTGAAACCAGTTCAGTTTCACATCTGATACCAGAACTACTGTACAGTGGGCATAACACTAACTAATAACAGAAGATATTAATTTTTGGCCTTGAAACCAGTTCAGTTTCATGTCTGATACCAGAACTACTACTGTACAGTGCCATCTCAGTGGGTTATGTTGTCTTCATTGTTCTGCTGTCCCTGCTGTTGCGCACTTCCACGTGCCTCTTACTGTGCAAGGATGTTCTCAAAGAGAAGGGATCAAGCTCATTTTATGGATATTACCAAGGATCAAATGCTAGAATAAAGCCTGGCCAGTAATCATGAATTTCAGATATCTTCCCTAATTCTCACACATCCTTGTAGAGTCCATAAAATATTGAAAATATTTAATAGCAATGGGAGTATTTCATCATCTCATTTTAATATGCTGTTCAGATCAGATATGCTTCTCCCAGAAGAGCAGTAGGGTGACAGAAAAAAAAAATAAATCCAAAGAGTATTAATTTACCTGTACCTGCATAACCCTATCATATTTCCTACTCTTTCCCCTATAAGCACAAAATGAACCTCCATATTAAGTAGATACTCATATGCTTCTCCCAGAAGAGCAGTAGGGTGATAAATAAATAAATATTCCAAAGAGTATTAATTTACCTTTACCTGCATAACCCTATCATATTTCCCACTCTTCCCCCTATAAGCACACAATGAGCCTCCATATTAAGTATTTCTATTTAGGGTGCTTTAAGATGCCAAAATGAGGTGTAATTGCTGGCTTTGAAAGGCTGTGAGACCACCTCAGTTAAAACTGTCAAGTTTTTTCAATGCAGTCTCTGAAAATTGTTTCCTCTGGTGGTTCTTTAGTTTTACAGAGTTGTTTGTGTATTAGACCCAGTGGCTGAGCCTTCCAGGGGCAGCACTGCTGTCTCAGCTGGCAACCTCTCTTACCTCAGGAAAGAGGCCAAAGATGCCTTTGTGGGATTAAAACTTTGCTCTTATGCCAAAGGGGTGTTTTTCCAGCTCCTATGTGGAGTTCTGTAGATCAAAACTTCTTAAATCACATCTCACAAAGTGTAAAGGTGCACGTATTTTTGGTAGTTTAAACTGCATCTTCTTCAAGGATGTGCATCAGACTCCAGTGTAATTCTGCAATGAGATGCCCTCCTTATAACACCAAGTGTGCGGATTGCTTCCCTGGGAAGAGGAGGACTATTTACTTATCTCATATAAAGCAAGTGCTTAGTGGTTTATTTAATAGAGGAGATTGCACTTATATACTCATTAAAATAGGGAGCAAAGAGGAAGTTTGCCAGGCTCCAGGTGACGCCTTTGGTGGATGTAGTCTCTCTGCCTACACAAAGAATTAAATCCCTTGTCTTCCCCCTTGCAACAAAAATTAAAATTAATCTTACAACATTTTAAAAAAAAAACATATATATAAGCAGAAGTTTGAAAAGTCTAGATCTTTGGCAAAAATGCTTCTGAGCATTCTGATTTAGAAGAAGAAAATAGCTTTGGAGCTGTTCTAAGTCAAGTCCTTGCATAGATGGTACTTTTCAGTGGTCACAGAAAAATTCAGTGACAGATAAGCTGTCCACACTGAGCGAAGAAGTTCACTTGTTCTTTGTGTGTAGTGCTATGCGCATGCATGTTCCATCTATGAGTCTTTGCATATTTATTAATATTGGATATGATGTGTGGCATTTAAAACATTATTTCACTGTATGTTTCGCTGGCTTTTCATTGAGTAATGGTTGTGATCACACTGGAGTTAATTAGCATGATTGTGGTAATAAGAGTGTTCTTTACTTGATTTATGACTGCAGTCCAGAGTGAGAAGAACAGTTGATGTGACAAAATATACCATAGGCAACATTTTTTTTTAATTTAAAGTAAGCACTCAATATGGAATAGCGCAAAGAAGAATTCTTTTAGCTAACGCATTTCCAGCTGTTAATTCTGATCTTGCTTATTTATTAGTTTCGAGGTCTAAGGTAGCTTTTAAACAATTTTTCTGGGGTTTCAGCATTTGATGTAATGTGTAAGCATCATTCTTTTAAATTCAAACAATAAATTCATCTCAGTTTGTATATGAACCCTGAGGGAAAATCATAAATAAAAGGTAATGATACGTGGAAAAATATCTGGTTCTTGGCAATGGTTAGTGAGGATGCTGTGTGATATCCACCTTGTCATTCCTGGGAACTGTTTATTTTTCATTCATGCTCAAAAATACCTTATGCTTAGATAATCCAACTGAATTAATGGAATTACTAGAGGTGTAAAGTAATAATTAGTACTAGCATGGTATTATATCTGACCTCTTAGCCATCTGAAATGGGAGCAAACTTCACATTGCCCAAATTTTTGGATGTTCCTGAACTGAGCTAAGCTTCAGGTATCAGTGAAGAAAGAAGAAACAATGGATCAGTAAATACAGATGCTCAGCCAGAAAATGTCTGAAGAAAAATAATTTAAAACATTGTGAATGAGCCATAGTCCCACGATGAGAGATGAGAGGCGTAAGGACCTTTCAATGCCATGTACCAGCTGCAAAGATAACTTTTCCAGGAGCTGGGTGAGATGTTTTCTATGCAGTGCTGGTCTGCTGAAGTAGTGGTGACATTCCAGGCACTCTGCTTCCTAAACTCTGATTGTAAAGAGATGCAGTTCTGAGAATAGTAGTAATTTCATTGAAAGTGTCAGGTGGTTGATACTTGAACACAATGGCACATGCTTGCACTCATAAGCTTTCCCGAGACCCTCATTTGTTAAACTACTTAAAGAGATGTGATTCACTCGTTTAAAGGTAGGCATGTTCTTACGTGTCCATCAAAAGATTAATATAACAGGCTGTACCATCTGAAGAGCTCAAACTTCAAGGACAGGGCAAGAGCTGGGGCAAAATTATGACAAGAAAAACTTAAGATGAATTGCCACATCTAAGGAGAGAGCAGTCTGCAAAAGAAGGTGATGGAAACTTTATTAACTTGGATATTTTTAAAAAAGGTCTGAAGAGGTTTCCATTCTAGTGTACAGTAGGGAACAATCCTGTACTGATAGAGCAAGTGGCTGCATGACCTCAGAGAGATGTTCTCCCTTTAACTTCTGCAACTGTAATTCCTGGTAAGTCTGTTTTGAATTAGAGCAATAGAGCCCAAGTAAGAATACAGGTCTTGATTTGATTATGTGAAATTCAAACTGAATAAAATCACATCTCACATTAGATCATCATATGCACTTAGCCTTTGCCCTTCTTAAGGGAGGGGGAATTTTGACAAAGATGGATGCTTCCTTAACCCTCAGCTTTATTTATCAAAAAAATGCTTCATTGTGGTCACTCATTTTAGCTTTAGAATATCAAATTACTAAGGATATAATTCTCCACAAAAGCCTGACTGTGAGATCACTTAACCTAAACAAAAAAATGGAGCTAATTTTAACAAAGTGGCTTGAGCAAAGGATCTGATAGCACCAACTGAGCTTCATAATTCAGGATATCAATAGTTTATAAGGATTGAGCAGAAATGCGGAATCAACTCTGCAGTTATCATTTTGTGAATGTGAATCGTGCTGTAGTTTCTGCGGGAAGGAGTGCTACCCGCTGGCTGTGTGCAGAACAGGGCTACGAGCCCTCCAGAGGTCTATTTTTAGCCCTTTGCCATTTTTTGTCTCTACTGAAATCTTGAGTAAATGGCTGGGAGGCTGACCCACTTCTTGCTGAAGTCGGTAAGATCCTTTTTACTGTTTTCAGTGAGAGATGGATGAGCTTTGAACTTTGTCTCTACATCCCATCTTCACAGCAGGAGTAATAATACTGCGATTTCATCTTTGGTGTTGAAGAGTTGAGTCACAACTCTAAAGAACATAAAGGGGATATCACATCAGAGAAAGCCTAATGAGTCTCCTAAGCTTCAGCCTCCAGGCATAAGATGGGATTCACATCACTAGTCTTTAGTCAAGAAGATCAGATCTAAGCTAGTCATCTAAGTTCCCTCTCTAGTCAGTACTTACTGGCCTCTAGAGATGCCATCTCTTCTGTGCCTTTTACATGGAAAAACCTAGGTGACAAAGCTCTCTGAATCAGTAAGAGGAACCTTTGCCTGGAACTGCCTTTCACAGAACTTTAAAGCACAGAATAAGTCAAACCAGTGCTATTTGATTCTCCTTCAGCATATCTAAACATCTGCTTAGGAAGTGCAGTGTCTCAGGTATGTCGTTTGTGTTTAACATGGCAGTGTGTCTGATCACCTGCCCCGTTCCCCTACCCCATGTTTCTCCTGATGCTTACAGCTAAACATCTTTCTCTGGCCCATCAGCGGGGTTCACGAGACATTGGAAATCTTGGAGACAGTTACCATGCAAACCTCTCCAATATAATAAGCAGCTGTAAAATACCATGCAAGGGGAAATTGTTCTGGAAAAAAATTGCCCGGATTTGGGCCATAAACACTGCCCTGCACCAATATTAGACACAGCTATTTTCAGTGTAATCTGCCTAGAAATATGCAGCACTAAACTAGCTACAAGTGTAGTTGCTAGGAGTAGAGGGAAAGCTACATGGAATCATTTTCTGAAAATGCACTTGGGTCGAAACCAAAATGCTGCATTAAATTGATTGATGCCTTAAAAATGTGGGGAAGGGTCAGTGAAAACACAAATATATAGGATTTGTGTGTTTCCTTTTTTCATTTAGTTAAAGAGAGTGTTAAGATACTTCAGTGCATCCAAAGGAGTTCAACAAAGCTGGTGACAGGGCTGGAAGGAATGTCTTGTGAGGAGTGGCTGAGGACTGGGTTGGTCTAGTTTGGAGAAAAGGAGGCTGAAGTGTGACTTCCTTTCTCTCTACAGCTTCCTGAGGAGAGGAAGGGGAGAGGGAGGTGCAGAGCTCTCCTCCCTGGGGTCCTGAGGAGAGGAAGGGGAGAGGGAGGTGCTGAGCTCTCCTCCCTGGGGTCCAGTGAGAGAACACATGGGAATGGTTCAAAGCTGCACCAGGGGAGATTTAGACTGGATATTAGGAAGCATTTCTTTACTGAGAGGGTGGTCAAACACTGGAACAGGCTTCCTAGAGAGGTGGTCAATGCCCCAAGCCTGTCAGTGTTTAAGAGACATTTGGACAATGCCCTTAACAACATGCTTGAACTTTTGGTCAGCCCTGAATTGTTCAGAAAGTTGAACTAGATGATTGTTTTAAGTCTATTCCAACTAAAATAGTCTATTCCATTCCATTCTAATTTGTTTCTAAGTGACTAAGATACTAGATTTCTTTAGCTTGCAAGACATATCATAAATTAGAAAGGCAAAATATTTCTGTTCTGCTGCCTGTAACCTTACATTGGTCGAAGAAATAACTGATGCATTATTCAGTATTTTTTCGTGCAATTATTTATTTATTTTTAGATAGAAAAAAACCAAAAAGCCAAATACTTTCAAACCAGAATTGGGGCCCTTTGGTTGGTTTGCACTGCGGTACTATTTTTTTGAACTTTTGGTCAGCCCTGAATTGTTCAGGAAGTTGAACTAGATGATTGTTTTAAGTCTGTTCCAACTAAAATAGTCTTTGAACTTTTGGTCAGCCCTGAATTGTTCAGAAAGTTGAACTAGATGATTGTTTTAAGTCTATTCCAACTAAAATAGTCTATTCCATTCCATTCTAATTTGTTTCTAAGTGACTAAGATACTAGATTTCTTTAGCTTGCAAGACATATCATAAATTAGAAAGGCAAAATATTTCTGTTCTGCTGCCTGTAACCTTACATTGGTCGAAGAAATAACTGATGCATTATTCAGTATTTTTTCGTGCAATTATTTATTTATTTTTAGATAGAAAAAAACCAAAAAGCCAAATACTTTCAAACCAGAATTGGGGCCCTTTGGTTGGTTTGCGCTGAGCACTGTGGTACTATTTTCTGTGTAACAGATGAGGCCAAGCACAAACTGCACACAGCCAAATCTCTCTGGTGTTGAGAATCAGTGCAACTCCTACTCTGGGTTAAGGTTTGGAGAGAACAGTTGATGAAACACTTCCCTGACACAAAAATTATGGACCAAATAATGCCTGTTTCAACTTTAAGGAAATCTCTTAGGCAGTTAACCAAAAGAGCTGTGTTTGGATAGTGCATTTCCAATGCAGAGATAGCTTCATATGCCTTAACCTGGATACACAGTGGAATCTTGGCTGAGATCTGCTACCTGGGTCAGAGATTGAAATGGATCCTGACATTTTGGCACTTGTTGGTCTGAAATGCAAAGGAAATTGTGATAAATGTAACTGACAAATTTCACACCAGCTTTTTCATAAACCATTTTTTTTTGCACTTGCTACGGAACATCAAACTCTTAACAGTTAATAAACCAAAGTTATGGGAATCCTGTTAGTAAATATTGCCATCACCTCCAAGTCTGAATTGTGGTAAGGATTGTTGTATAGGTTTTGTTAGTCTATTTCTTTTCCATAATTGTGTTTCTTTTTTGTTATTTGCAAGAAACAGAAGAGAGACTTTTATATAGCCTCCTGGCTCCATCTAAAATTAGTTCCAAAAGTGTATATTACAGCCATTTTCACTCTGAAACGTGAAGGGTGAGGTTTCATTTCTTTGTGATTGCAGATTTCAAGATTGAAATAGGTGATTATGCAAAGATTAGTATAGAAAGATTATTAAAATATTTGCGATGGAAGTTGCTTTTGTGCTTGAAATGGTACAGGAGCATGTATAGCCAGTTAGCAGATCACTAACATTTTCAAGGATTTGCACATGGCAGTTCTCTCAGGGGTTAATACAATGTTAGGAAAAAATACCACACACCCCTAAACTTCCAGAGATAATATAATTTTATAACTCGTAGACTATTTTTCTGTGGAACTTGTGCTATTATTGTTTGACAGGAACTAATTTCCACAGACCCAAAAGAGTTTCTTCTTGGGATCTCCCCTCTGGAGGGATTAGCCATTCTTGATGTCTCCTTCCTCAGGATGCCACAGAAAACCTTCCATGGTTGGCAGTTTGCAGAAAAGGGGACAGCCATAATTGTCCTCCTAGTAGTGAAAAGTTTCTTCTGTGGTTGCATTAGCTCTTACCTTCTTCCAAAGTTTTGAATCTCGATGCCAGTTTGGAAATGTACCTAGATCTTGTGCTCCTGATAGATCCTTCCAGATCTGAGAAGGGCTGGGAGTCTTAATTCTCTCTTGGAGTCTCACCCTGCCTGATCCAGGGTTATGTCATACCAAAAAAAGTACGAAGTGCTCGAAACAAATGAAATAAGGGTCTGTACTCTGAAGAGCTTACAAGCAAGAGAGTGAGCTCAGGATGAAAATGTACAGAGCAGGCAAGCAGCGCAGCACTACAGTAGCAACGGGGATGAAGCTCACAGGTTCAACATAGTTTTAGCTCAGCATTTGTAGAGAAATAGATGTACATGAAAATATTTGATAGGCGTAACAAGTTTTGATATGATTTATGTGCACTTGAAGCAAATGAACACAACAAAAGTAGAGCAGGCCCTTACCAAATAACTGACCTCTAGCTTATTTGGCCTGTGCTGTGTTTATGTCTCATCTAACAGTAGATGACAATCCTTTCATTATATGTCAAACTCTGGAGTTCAAGGCGAGTGTGGCTAACTCCCAAATATGGTTGCTTATCTGAAATGTAACTAAACCTCTCAAATCTGCAACAGGGAGCTGGAAATGTCTCAGCACCAGGTCTTCCTTCTGGAATGTCAGGGATAAAGCCATGAGTGTTTTCCTCTATTATAAAATGCACCTGTTTTAAAAAACTCAAACACTTACCTGGGAACTCGATGGACAAAAACAGAAAAAGAAGTGGACAAAAATTTCAGCATACTTAAAATGTGCTGTGTTCAGGCTTCTTGTGCACAAAATATTTATGCAAACTTGTCCAAAATTAGGTATGGATGCTTCAAAGAAGCATCACTGTAGGCTGACAGAGCCTGCCACAGCCCAGGTGGGCTTTCCCCCAAAATCTGGGGCTCAGCCTACACTCTTTTCACCATGCAGGATATTTGTATCTGATCATTGTATTGTTGAAGTCACCTCATCTAGATATAATTAGGTACAGCATGTGTTGGAGTCAGTAAATTGTAATGGTTTTCAGCAGAGATGAACATAAGGGTGTTAGGGACAAATGCAGCAAAGCTGTATTCGTACTCTATTTCAACAAAGGTGTTTGTGTCTCAAGCCTGTGCCATAAGCAGAGGCTGAATGTGTTTAAAAGTATGCTAAATATTATAAATAAAAGCAGGGGACAGCATTCTCCCCAGGGTGCTGGAGTGGTGTTTGAGCTGTTGTAGTGGTAATTTGTGAAAAGTCCTAGAGTAGAGTAGACTTTGAAAAATAGCGCTAGCTTTGGCATTTGCACCAAATACTTTGGAAGAGGATCATTCAGAAAGGATGCTGTTAAGTGAAACTGGACCCTTATTCAGATCATATTAAATGGAACATTTTTTACAAATTCTCAGCTAAAGGGGTTTCCAAAAAATGATTATTAAAACGTAACGTTTGCTGCTGTTAACAACCTAACCATTATAGCAGCGGCCTGAAAGTGAGGGAATAAAAATTTACTATTGGTAACAAAACTGTCTAGAATATGTTCTTCACAGTCCAAAAGAAGAAATGCAAATACTGCACATATATATAGTCAGCCTTCAGAAACTGGGAAAATGAACAGTGAATGAGCTGTTTTCTTTCTGCTTTTTATAACTGGAAATATTTTCCCCCATTAAACACTTGCAGGCCAATGTTCCCTCTTTGTATTCAATATTTTCTCAAGCAAAAACTATTGACTGCAGCAGGATATTATCTAAGTAATAACAACATGACTTGGTTCATGGCTTTTATGTTTGACAGTGTTCCTTTAATGCTTAGAAGTACATATGTGTCCACAGTGTTCAAAGGTATTTTTTGAATAAGTATCAAGTTAATGCATTTTTAAACTGAGAAGGATTCTCAGTAAGATTTTGAAAAGGAAAGTGTTGCAGTTCTGCTTCTATTAATGGGGAGGTTAAAATTCCCAGTGGGAGCAGTCTTAGGCCAACACCAAGCATTTCTGAAGATCTCACCTGAAGGTACTGGAAAGACCTTTAAGCTGAAATCTTTGTCTCTCCTTATTTTTGTTAAGTGCTAAATGCCACAGAGCTATTGTCCTCAACTTGAGTGAAGAAGCTTTTCTGTGACAGCAAGAGCTTGCTATGTTCAGTTCACTAAACATGGCTGAGTAAACCATAGCTCCATGGCTATGGAGAAGATGACTACACTCCTCCATTTCTGCTCTCTGGTGTATTAGTTCAGTGGTGTTTTCCAGAAACATGAAGGAGAGAGGGAAAGGATGGGCAGGTGGTTTGAAAGCTGAGGTACCTTTGATGCTATTCACCTCTGTTCCTCTACAGTCTGATTTGTCTTGTGTACATCGCTTTGCTTCTGCATTCTTCACTTCCCTCTCTGTAAAGCAGGGATAATACATCTCATGTGGCAAAGGCTGTGGCTATGGGGCAAATCTGTTCAGGATGGCAAAGTGTTCAAATTCTTTTGTAATGAAGGGCAGGTAGATGCCTTGGACAAACTAGAAATGATACCCCTCCAAAGCAATCTGAGCTTACATATTGGCAGCTGCACGCTAATCAAAGAGACTTTCTCCATTTAGAAATTGGATGCAGAACAGTAGGCAAGAGGAAAAAATGTAGAAGGAACTTGAAGACACAGTCTTCTCGAGTTATCTCACAAAAGTCAGTGAAAGGCAAATGTTTCTTGAGGCATCTTGAGACATCTCTGGCTACCATGATTACATGCTGTAATGTGATAGCTGTTGGGAGGCCTTTGCAACGAGCTTGTAGATGAGTGTCACGTGAGGCACCATGGGCTTCTGTGGTGGTTAGTCCCACTTGCTTCATTACATTATCTTTGAGAAATTCCAGGAGACTTGGAAATAAACAAGTGCACAGTCCTGTTGCTGCTCCTGGGAGGATTGGGCTGGGGTGGTGTGTTTCAAATAAATTATTTCATTTGTACACAGGGAATAGTCTCTGTGGCTTTATACATTCTCCTTTCACAGATGGAAGTGCCAGTAGGAATTATTACTATTGTTTTAAAACTCTGGTAATCACTTGCTTTCATGCCTTTGAAAGTATAAACAGCCTTTTTCAGGAGTTTACTTGCCACAGTTGTATTACTCATACTTGGTTTCTTGCTTTGTTTAATGGTAGAATACATACACCAATGCAGACAAGCTTTTGGAGGCTGCAGAGCAGTTGGCTCAGACTGGGGAATGTGACCCTGAAGAGATCTATAAAGCAGCTCGGCATCTGGAAGTACGGATTCAGGACTTTGTTCGGAGGGTGGAACAGAGGAAACTTCTCTTGGACATGTCAGTCTCCTTCCATACCCACACCAAAGAGGTAAGATGTGCATGAGGGGATTTTTCTGTGTATTGCAGAGTGCTGCAAGAGGCTGACTCTAAAAACTCAGATGACATAGAAAAGGTGTCTTCACTGTGCAGGGCTGATAACAAGTTCATTTGATGCATATGACTAACTATTATAAAGAGGAAATATAATGTGAATGAAACATATGTATGATATAGTACACTAAAATATAGGGGCAGCATATCTAACATCAAGTGGTGCTTAATTCACAACTAGAATGTATTGTTATAAAGCAACAATTCTCTTGTAAGAACATGAGTTGATATTAACACATTAGGTATAAACATGATAGCAGTGTGATACGTATCCTCAGAGGGATTCCATTTGAATGTAACGTTAATTAATGTAGCCATTATTATTAAGCATTACTGGAAATCTTACACTGTTTAATGAGGCAGACTTCACTTTTCAGAATTGTGCTTAAAGAGCAAATGGCCACATACTGATACAGTGAATCAGTGAGGACCTGAATAAATGCTGTTTAGTGTAATTGAAAAATATCCAGAGATAAGGCTGTCTCGCCAGAGATACAGTGGACAGGACATCGGATGGGAGGCCACTGGGGATGTAATTAAAGCATGCTTCACATTTTTCTGCAGACCAAAGGCCATTCAGTGATGAGTGACTTTTAAAGATAGGGTTTCTGCTGAGAGAGATGGAATTAGTCGGAATGGTTGTTTTCATGCTCTGCAGCATCTGTTTGCAAAAGCACACTTGATCAGAAAGATGTTCTTAGAAGCTGAAAGCTTTGCCTGTGTTTGCTGATTTACATGTTACAAACAAGTTGTTTATAGCAGGCTTCAGTGTGCTGGGGAATCTCTTTATGTAGAAGGTGTATGCACACATTCGTATGTGTGTAAACATATATATATATATGTGGAAGATGGAATTACAATGTGTCCATTATAGCTGCTGATACATGAAGGTTTTCCTTTTACATATACTAAAATCTACTTGCTTTACGCTTGTGAATGGTACTATTGTTTCCAGAGTGGCTCAAGCACTTGCAACTATGCTGGTTTGCCATGGGGGAAACTTAATTAGTTATTTCCTCAGTCAAAATTATTTCATAACAGTTTCCTACTGTGATTAACCTTGCTTCACCTATGCAGGCGGTGACTAGTAACACAAAGATAGGCATGACTCCAGGAAGTTATCAGTATAATATGCTTTCAATCATCTAAATTTCTTCTGATGATTCCTGGTGCTGTGTAGCCTAATTTCGGTTTGGGAACTAGAACTTCCCTGTATGAAGGGGTTTGTATTACAGTGCCACTATACTCCTTTCTACCTTTCTTCAACACGAAGGGAATTTGCCTGCTCCACTCACCTGGTTTTAATGAGCCCTGCTTTGGTGTATAGAAATGTAGATGTATAAAAATGCACATTTTTTTAAAACTATTAAAACAACCCAGACTTTTGTGACAGCATCAGTGCTGTTCACTAGCTATTGAGAGTAAACCCTAAATCTCTGTCTCATTCACGTTTAGTCATGGGACAGATTGGTGCTGTGATGGCTTTTTGGAAAGGTCAGTAAGAACTTACATCAGTTCTGGGGAGATCTAGAGTGGACAGACTCCCGAGTGCCTCTCTCTCTCCAGAGGAACAGTTGAGGGAGCTGTAGCATCAAGCTGGGACATCAGCAAAGTTAGGGTGGACCCAGGAATCCACATTCATCAGTGTTATCATTTGAGAAAACCTATAACAATTTCTTGTCATTTGGACAATTATTCTATCACCCGATGACCCCTCCCCACCTGGAAAGGGGAGTCGGGGAAAGCAAGGAAACACAAGGGTTGAAATATAAAATTCTGATACTGATATACAGTATACAAGAATTATACTCAGACAATTCTATCAGCAGGAAGCTGTGCACTCCCAGCAATGACCAATAAATGTCAGACTCTGTGAGTGCAACAGCTTCGGGGGGAAAGGAAGGGTTCAGGGATCCAGCACTGGGGCAAGGAGTTCTCTGGGCCGCCATCTTCAAGGGAGAGAGAACTACGCAGCAAACTTTTCTAATTTATATTGAATGTGATGTTCGTGGTATGAAATAATCCTGTTGGACAGTCTGGGTCATATACCCAGGCCTCAATTCTTCTCATCCCTGCACCTGGCAAGGCTCGAAAACACTGAGACGTTTAATCCCACGTAGCCTGGCTCACTATAAAGTAAACATTTTCATGAATTGAGACACTAGAGTCCTCTAAAAGTGCAGCAATAGAAGAAAAGTTAGTCCTGTGTTGCTTGGCCCAGGACAATCAGAAAAAATGACAGCTGTTGGGTTGGGTGCAGAGAGGCTGCTAAAGTTATTGCTGTCTCCAGCAGTTCCCCAATGCTGGAGGATGCACAGTAGCTCTGCAAGAGAAAGGAAGTTTTCACTTACTTACCTCCATGTTATTTCACTCCTATGGGGGCCAAACGCTCTGATTTTCTGCAGGTTCACTGAATTTCATTGTGTACCACTACCTGCCTCCTTCAGTGACACGTTTCTGCACTGGGGGGAGTCACACAGCCCAATGCCTTATTTTTTTGCCAAAAATAATAAGTGAGGGAATTGCTGTGGTTACAGGATTTGTCTGCCAGCTGTGGGGATCCCCATAGACACAGTGAAGTAACCAAAGACTGCCGGGGGGGAACTGGTGCAAAGGGCAAAGCATTACAATAAGAGAGCCTTAGCACATGTTTGGATCTGTATTTGCCTTTTTATACTATAAATATATTGGCTCAAGTAGAAATTACTCATTGTTTGGCTTTGCTTGGCCCTTCATGTATATTGTAAAATGGTGAGTGAACCAATGTAATTGTCATTCTTCAATATGAATATAAAACAGATAGCTGAAGTCCTCAAAAATGAAGAAAAACAAATGTCCTTCCTTTGCCAACATGGCTATGATAGTATTACACCCTTTCTCTGTTTTGTACCAGCAGCTCTCATTTGGTTCCTCCCTGAGCTCTGAAATGGCTTCAAGTTGTCCCAGGGGAGGTTTACATTGGATATTAGGAAAAATTTCTACACCAAAAGGGTTATCAAGCATTGGAACAGGCTGCCCAGGGAAGTGGTGGAATTGTCATCCCTGGAGGCATGGGTAGATATAGTGCTTAGCAACATGGTTCAGTGATGGCTTTGCCAGGGTTAGGTTGATGGTTGGACTCGATGATCAGAAAGGTCCCTTCCAACCTAGACTACTCTATGATTCTCTGACTAGGAAATGCGTTCAGCCCCTGTGAGACCTCCCGGCCTACAGAGCTGGCCCAAGAACCAAATGCAGGTTCTTGCTCTAGCCACTTGTCCAGGTCATATCTGCACCATCCTGCTGAAAAACAAATTCACTCTATTTGCTGGGATTTCAGGCCCAAACAACAAAGATAACCTTAGATTCCAATTTTAAAGTCAGGATTTATCAAGCAAATTTCCCTTTGGGTCAGTAGCAACTTTAGTTGAGTTAAGGAGTTCAAAGTCAGATTTAAATTATAGCAGATGTCAAGGCAAAAAAATTATTTTCCTCCAGCAGTAAAGTACAGGGAGATCTGAGATCCATTGCTGCTGTTTTACCAGAAGGCATTCCGGTTACAGCGCTGACACACGCCTCCCTGGTGAACCTTACCCCTCCTACCAGCCACGCTGCGCCTGACGCTGGACTGTTCTGTGTCTATCCAAACCCATCACCTGGGAGTGTCTTGGGGCAAGGAGAAAGCAGTTTGTCTGGCATGTTAATGTGTTTAACGCCAGATATATTTGACATTATCCTGGAAGGCATTATTAGTTTCTTAATAATAACCATCATTTTTCTTTTCATCCTTTGTAGTTCTTAAAACCATTTTTTAAACTATTAACAACTGTTTCTCTTATGTCCTTGGAAATGAATAAACAGTTCCCTTCATGTTTTCTTGGCAATAATGCAGGAAACTATGGGCGAGAGGTATTTTTCATCTAAGTTTCCCAAATTCTCATTATTTCTTGATATATTAATCTACTGAGACGGAACTGGTGAAAGGGAGAATTAAGTAGAAAGAACCAGTCTTACCAACTTGTTTTTTATAGAAATATTCTAAATACCTTCCTGCAATGAACATGTAGCTTCTTATAGTCTTCCTAGCAGAGATAATTGCATTTCTGATGTGGTAATTCCCAGGCATGGATGAGGACGTTGATTGTGAACTTCTGCTTCACCTGTACTCTGCCCACCTCTTCATCTCCACGTGTGACAACTCAGATTCCCAGCACCTGAGAAACTTTTAACAGTTCCCATTCTTCAAAGTGATCTTGTCAAAGAAATGTTGCCTTTTATAATCTCCCTTGTTAGAATTTCTTCAGGACAATATAAAGTGTTGAATTAGGGAGTCATTTAAATCCAGATATCACCTGAGCAATGAAAGTTAAGAGTGGCTTTTTTGTACTGCAGGAGACTTGAATCACTGCTCATTTCATGTGAAAGCATAAGAGGATTCCTTCTGCTAAACTCTGACGTGTACAATTGAAGGAATGTGAAAAAAGACTGTCAATTTAGCATAACAATAATTTTCAATTTTTTTTAAATGGCATTACTTAACAATACATGCAAGAGGCTGAAATGATGACTTTGTGGTATAGTAAAAACATTTTGGAGGCATAAATTTAGAGGAGTCCCTTAAGTGATTGTTAGTGTCATAACTCATGAGTAATGTAGTTGTCCTATTGCCATGCCTATAAACGAGATGTTGTGCGTCCTACTGTCCTACAGTATTCATAATGCTCTCTAAGTTTATAGTCAATATTTTCATACCTTCCTAGACCAAGACATTCCTGATGGTGTGAGCAGAAACCTGGTACCTTGGGAATCAAATCCAATTATCTGTATGGCAGGGTAAAGTTATAAATCGTTATCAGTGGGATAAATGCCTTCAACAGACTTGTACCTGAATCGTTTGTGTCAGGATTAAGCGTGATTGAATTCAGGTTCTTACTTCAGATCTGAATCGATTATTGGTAGGATTGTCAGGTCTTGCAGTTTTATCACAAATTTCACGATAGTTGATGTTTTTCTGTGAGCTCTTAGCTACTAGGATCAAATGATGGTACAGGATTCTTAGCTGTTTTTTTCATTTTGTTTAAAAGAGAATGGTTTTTGAGCCTCCTGGACAAGAGGTTGCAGATGTGATATGATTGAGTGAACTTCACTAAATTCATATCCATTTACAGTATATGGGTCTCACCTGAACTACAAAGCAGTTCTACAGTTGCTTCATAGCTCTTTGGGGCATGAAAAGCATGTTTTGCCAGCTCTCAGTTTCTCATTTCTCAGTGGGTTTCAGGTTACCACTTTTATGTTGCACCGAGTCCGGTGAGACAGCAGCAAAAAGCAGGACAGGTGGTTGTGTAGTTTCAAGCCATGTTCCCTGTGCTTTTCTGACCCTCGATAGGTCAGAAGAGCAATAGGACGAGGTGCTCAGTGCTTGCAGTTCCCTGTGGAGCCTGCCAGGTCTACCTGGCCCACAGAATGGGGAGGTGAGCGTGCTTAGGAAATATTTAATGTTGAGAAAAACAAACTGCCAAACTCTTAACAGGTCCTTACTGAACATGTGCAAACTGGAAGTTGGCAGAGGTCTTCTGAGTGACCAAATTTGGGCAAATTTTCACAGGAATGACATAATGTATATTCTTGACATTAAGGCTAAACCCTGCAAAATTTCAAACTCTCGCTTAAAAGCACAAGGGTCTGGAGCATCTCATGTGAGCAGAAATAAGACTCCTTTTCTAACACAGGCAATGTAACTCCTTTTTCCCCTTCCTCTTATTCTGGACCTTTTACTTCAAAATTCATCAAGTTCAGCCTTAGGCAGATACCTGGTATGGAAAGTTTCACTCTAAACAGCTTGTCTGATAAGGCCATGAGAAACTGAGAGCAAAGTCCTGGACCATTAAGTGTCAGGCAACTTCCTATATGGACCTAAATTATTTCTGGTCAGCAGGTCACCTTGGTCACCCCATAGATAGCAGTGGGGTTACTCAAGTGAGTAATGGGAGTGCGTTCACGCTGTCAGTTAGGAACAGTAACAGTGTTTTATTGCAAGCACTGCTAACTTAATTTTACTTGATAACCAAGACCTGTGAAATTAAATTCTCTCTGCTTCGGTTGAATATCATGATTGGGAGATTATTTCAGTGTAGGTCACTAATTTTGACAGGGCTTGGCCCTCATGAGTTGCTGGGAAGCAGGGAGCAGAAAGCTCATGGGGCTAAGGTTGGCTGCTGTTGACTCACATCAGAAATGTTGACAGAGTGTATCAAAATTAATCATGGAGCAAACATGACAGTGGTTTTGGGATATATTGTATAATCCTGTCATTCGCTGTAAATTTGACCCAGGATTCAAAGTTAGTGTTACTGAAGTTAGTAATTTGTTGTTTGACTTTAACTGTTAATACTGACATTTCAGAGCCATTGCTATTAGATTACAGAGACTTGTGATGAAGGGGATAATCAGTTTAGTAACTCCACTTGCTGGCAACTTCTATAAGTCCTGAAAAGGTTTTGTTCTCTGAACATGTCTGCCACAAGGTATTTATCTTACACACTTACACACTAGTCATGTTCTGGACAGTGCTTTTGTTCCTTTTCTCATATTATGGCCAGATTTAAAAAATAATGAAACTGTGAAACACTAAAATGACCCAAACTGCATAAAATATTCATTGACTGGCCATTTCACATCCCAGTACTTTTCAGGGTTAGAATGAAGTACCACACACCTTGATCAAACCTAGAGATTTTGTTCCTTCAATACGGTAAAATTAACAGCTGAGATACATACAAAACCACATACAGAATCGGACTTTGAAAATACCTTCCCCTCCTCTCACTGCAGGGCTGTGAAACATCAAACCTTACATTTATGGCTCTCAAAAGTATGAACATTGTTTTTGCTGGGAGCTGAATCAGTGTGGTTTGATGGGGGGAGTATTATAAGCAGAGAAATCACAAGGCAAGGGGGTGAAAAAAGCAAATGCTTTTATAAGGGATTAAGTAAGTATTTTTTAAAAAAATTAAGGTGTTGTTTTTTTTAAAATAAGTGCTCAGTTCATAAACATTCTGATATTCCCATCAGAGGTGGATTTGCAGGCAGAGAGCAAAGGACATGGGAGAAGTGAACTGCCAGAGATGCACATACAGGTAACGTGTGTGCAGTCCTCTGCCTGGATGGCAAATTCCTTGGAGAAGACAGATACGTTGCCAGTTTACTGTTACCATTCTGATAATTGGGGCTGTAGAGAGATCGCTGCTGGTCTAACAAGTGTTATTTTTGTGTGAGCTATGGAAAAGTTCACTCTGGGTTATCAGCAATCAATTACCATGAAGCAGCAAAATAAGAGCAAATCCCTTTCCAACTCCGCAGCATAGACTGTGGCTTTGACCAAAATACATTCACCAGTCATTCACATCAGTGGGTTTTTTTTGCAGAGTTAAATCTTGTCTGTAAAACTGCCAAAGATCTGGGACTGAGGAACCAGGACAGCTGGGATGGTGTGAGGTGCCCCTCTTTCCTGTCCATTTGTCCTTGTCTAGAAGCAAGGGTTTTTCATGAAGGATTAAGAAACTGGGAATGGAGAGAGCTGTGGAATCCTGGCAGCACATCCCGCTCTTGAGCAGGGGAGTTTGAAGTGCAGCCAGACCACTAGTGAGTAAAATTCTGCCATCTGTGATGGCAAAAAATTGTGAGACAGAATCAAGGTAATAAGAATTAAATGCTTGTAAATGCAGCCACATAAGCCAAATGTCAGGGAGTTGAACCTGCAGCAGAGCAAGGGCAGGCGCGTGGAAGAGAAGTTCTTTCCATCATTCTGCCATGTGCTAGCCAAAGGATTCCTATAGACTGCATTTAAGTTCACACTTGGCTTTCTGCATTTTTCAGGCCATTCACCAGCATTTTTACTGACTGCTTGGCTTCACCCAAATATTGTCGTTGGCTTTTGCAGGCCCTTGCATGTGTTTTGTGTGGTATGGAGGTGGGTCTCCAGCCCCTATGCCTTGCTCTCCAAATAACAGCCGTTCATGCTGCAGCTAGAAGGGTGTTTTATGAGCACCTTTAAATAGGATGTGTCAACTCTCATAAAGTACCCTTTTATTAGTCATATTACAGCCCATTTTCCTGATTTCCTGAAGTTGAGGAAGATGGGCTTCTCCCAGTTCCAGTGTGTGGGCTTGCAGCTTTTACTGCTGTGTACAAAGGCAACAGGGTGGGGAGCCAGTGCCTGTGATATGATGTTGTGCCTATCTGTACTGAGTAAATCCACATTTACTGACTAAAGGCATCCAGGGATACTCCTGTAATTCATTCATCGTTCAAAAGACACATTCTGTTGCACTTTAAGTACACCTATGCAATGGAGTCTACACAACTGGTTTAAAATGGTCAGTGTCAGCATAGTGGTTCAAGTTGAAAGATCTAGTAAGACTGGGTGGAGAATGATCCCACAGTTTGTTTAATCATTAGGAAGTTTCAGAATGATTCAGAATTATCAGAAGTTATTTAGTTCTGAAATTCCTAGGGCTTAGCGCAAAAAGTTGCACTAAAGGCTCAAAGCAGCAGATCAGGGTAAGACTGTAAGAGACACGGCAAGTCACTGGAAGAAGCACAGAGGGAAGGGGTACTGCAGCTCCCATTTGAGAAGTAACAAAATGTTTAGAATCAGTGAACAATTTAGAGGAAAATTTAGTGGTACCTGCATTTATTTAAGTAAGTTGCTGAATTTTAGTGTATTGTTTACAGCTATGGAAAGCTCTTCCTGCACCGAATTGTACTGTATTACCCTGGTGTAAATCTGAGTAAATCTTTTGATGTAGGAAAAACTTCTCCAAGCCTATTATCAGTATGATCAAGTGCAGAATTTGATTTGCTTAGTACAATTACAGCAGTTAATTACATCCAGGTTCATAACTACAAGTAACTTATACTAAAATTATACTAGAAGAGGAACATGTTTTTGCAATTCATTATGGTAGCAGAAGAAGCACAGAACATTTACATCTGATTGTTCAGTTATAAGCCAACTTTCCCCCCTAGAGCCAATAGTCCCTGAATTAAATTTACATGACCTTGGGCTGGGGATCTACACCCTCCCTGATGTCAGCACAGCTACCCAAATCACGTTTCCCTTGAGAGGAGATTATTTTGTGCTATATCAATCTGGTCCATGCAGGACTTGGAAAAAGCATCAGATGTTTAGGCATTGCAAATCCTTTTGCCATAGGCAAGGTTACTAATTAAAAAGCATCAGCGTACAGAAGCACCAGATGCAGCCCAACCAAGGATGAATGTCAAGAAATTGGCGAGGAAAAGGGAAAAAGCAAGAAAGAGGTTAGGAAGAGATCAGATGGGGATTTTTTTCACAGAATGTTCCCTTTCTTTCCACTCGTCATTTCTTCCCAACCAGTTTGGTGGCATCTGACAAAATTACTTCTTGCAGCAGGGTGTCTCATCAGCTGTATCTTACCATGGAAGTCGCATATTGTGGCATTTCATATGTAGTGTCTGGTCGTGTCCCATCTTGTCACATTTTATTAGGTGTGCTGTCATTTGATGACACTTTGCTGGTGGCATGCGGTCACATTACAGCTTATCGTTATGTACATTGTTTTCTATGTTCCTCTTGACTTGTCCACGAGACCTTGAATGTGACTTCAGAAAATGTTGTTGAAATATGCTTCTAATACATAGCAACCATCAGTTCTTTCAACTGAAACAGCACTGGGTGCATTCTAAGTGTGAATAATCACCTGCTGATGAAGGTTAATTGTTCTTAAAAGTTTTCTTATCTCCACCTGTTGTTGCAGGGAAATCAAGGTAGAAAAGGCAATATCCTAAAGGCTGCACAATGAGGCCAGATTCACAACAGCACTTGACAAGTGCTTAAATGAAAGCAATGGCTGAAGACCTACCATAACTTAACCTGAACTTGGGGTCGATGTGACTTCTACATATTATGAAAAAGCTAGGTGTTATGGCTCAGAATAGGTTTCTATAAGCCTGGCGTAGTAGCAGAGGAAAATAGATGGACATCTCTCTCTGGAGCAATTCTGTCTGTGTTTGTTTTTTTTTCTCAACCTGTGCTTAGTTCTCTGTGCACTTAAGCTACAACTCATGGAGCAGAAGCAGTGCAAAGCAGGTAGGAAAAGAGGGTCCCCGTATTTCACTGAATTCTGCATTCAGCTCTAGCCTTCATGGCTGTGATGGATATTCCCTTTACAGAGTTGGCGTGAGGATCCTTTTGGGACTTGCTCTGCAACACGTGACACTTCTCTGACATAGTAAAGGGGTAGAACAAATACCCTGGGAAGTTGCTTGTTTCCATTAACATCCTTGTTTTGAACAACTATCAAAAATGTTGTATGATGCTAATTCTAATGGATTGAAGTGGCTGGTTCTTTGCTTTTCACTGGTGTCATTACTTAGTGTTTTTAAACTGGCTTTGAGTGGATTAAAACTCATCTCTGGTTTGCAAATAGCAGTGTATAAACACTGGGTGTTTAGTAGTTATTCCAAACACGCAGGCAAGATTTTCTTAGCAATCTCTTTAGGTTTTAGATTTTGTTTAAAGTGGTCCCTTGCTTTAAGTCAGAAGCATTAATTTCTAGGTAACAGGCACAGATGTCCTTCAAACCTCGAATAAGTGGCCTCATTAAGTACTTGAGTAAAATGAAGGGTATTGCATCAGATGAAATAGGGATAAAGAATGGGAATAAAGAGCTGTATTGTTTCTTGGATGGAGGGAAACTGCCTATGTTTTATATCCAAAAAGACACAGAAGTTGTTACAATGCATGAGAGGTGCCAGATGCTCCCCCAAAAGAAGGGAGGGAGGTGTCATTCTTTTCCACTGGTCTAGTAATCAGAAGAGAATTGTTTCTCTTGTTTAAAGCCATGGTTACCTTGATAAACAAAGCCTCAATTATAGAGCCTCTATGGGCCTTCAGCATGGATGTTTTAGGGCTAGATATTTGCCTTAGACTTCTGTGTAGCTGACAACTATAACATTTTTAGACATAGTTTGCACGAGTCAGATTTGTGGCTGGATCTCTCTGATGCACTTAATTCATGTTTTACCATTAATGCGTTAGTATTTCCATATCCAATTAAGCATATCAAAACATAGGTCAATTTGAAGAAAGCACGAAAATTGTATTTGTGTTATTTCTTTGTTTTCCAAGATTCTGTATCTTTGGTTTAGTACATGTCAAGTAATGCAATGCAGAGATTATCTCCTTTTCTGAATGTGCATATCACTGGCAAGTTTAGTAAAAGCCACGATAGCTGGATGCAGAAATACAGTGTTAATATTTGAAATGTCTACATACAAATACATACACCCCCTGTACAGGATCATTATCCTACATTAGCAGCAGTTTGGAGCATGTATGTGAATGGGGTAGGCGCTCACAGATTTTGCTCATGCTAAGAATAAAAGAAGAAAGTCAGTTTCTACAAATATGAGGTAAAAGTCATCCAATGCAATGTGTCAAATTTCCATGAAAAATTGAAGTGTTTCACTTAGCCTAAGCTAGGTAGCCGGTTAGGAGTAGGTTACAGCATGAATTAGGAAATGGTGAAAAATTGAAGTGTTTCACTTAGCCTAAGGTTACAGCATGAATTAGGAAATGCACAAGGTGTCTGGTGATTTGGAGCTTTAAGAGTCAGAATTTTTTAAAATCAGTTGAATAGTTGCATTGGAATTGGACATGTGATTCCTATTTTATGATTAACAGCTCTTCTGGCTGTTGTTGCAGTGACCTGGAGTTCACCTTTTCATTGCTGTGTTGTTCAGGAGTGGAGCTTGCTTGTAATTTATTTCAGGTGATGTTAGTTGGTTAGTAGCACACAACCTAGGAGGTTTTTGAATCAGGTTCCTCTTATAAGTTGTTCCTGAAAGAACTAATCTTACTAATATTGACTGATTCTTTGTATTGGGATTTCCCAGGGATTGGTGGAGTCTAAAGGATTAAAGGCCTCTGATTCAAGGATGACCTAGATTCTGATAGATTTTATTATGCAAATCCTTACAATCAGAGGTCATTAATGGAAACATCTGAAGCTAATATGAGTTAATATATTTGAGAGCTCTCTGAAATTAATGAGTATGTCAGTTCCAGGTGAGTACAGAACAGTTTATGTTTAAGTATTTCAAAACTGCTTTGATTTAGAAGCATTCTCAAAAAGTGACTTAGGATCTCAAACATCCAAATCTTTTTGGCTGTTGCTTAAATTTGGCTTCTGGAGACACTTTTGAAAACAGAACTTTCCTCTGAAGTCACAGTGGGGGATTAGAAACTTTCTCCTCTGCCCTTCTGAACATGGTAATTTCAAGAAAACAGCAGATTTTGACCAACGAAGCAATTCTTGATTTCACTATCATTTTCTAAAGGAAATTCCCTGAGCTTTTTTTGTTATCTTAAGTGAAAAAATGAAATATGACAAAGAACAGCAAGAAATTAAAAACTACTGGCTTTCCCAGCTTGAAGCAGATGATTTATATGGACCGCCATTTTTCTCTTCTATATTTACAAAGTGCTCTATTACTTGAAGATCTGATAAGCAGAGAAAGTAATATTCCCAAACAACCTGGTCCTTGTCTGTTACAGTCCAGCTGTCCCTACTGTGCGAGTGGGTGCAGGGTTCAGATCAAAACCAGGAAGGTTCTGAATGTAATTCATGTATAAAGGCATTAATGCATTTTCCTTTATGGTGGCTTTCCAAAGTTCAGCACCTGGATCTCAGGCCTCAAACGAAAAAGCTCTCTATTTGATTCTTTAAATATATTTTCATTCTTTCATTTACTTCATAAGCCTGATTACTTAATTATATTTGTTTCTTTTATTAACGGTTACCTTTTTATATCATGCCTTTCTCCTGAGAATGTGAAAATATGTAAATAACCTGAGCAAAGACATTCCATTTTTAGGCCAGTAGTCGGGTAGGTCATTATGATTATGCTATTTATGAATAAACAGAGGCGTTTACCCAAAATATCCAAAGCTGACTCTGAAAACATAACTGAAAAGCCTTCAAATTAAGCATATGTTTTAAAACTTGTTTTTATAAGTCTGTCAAGCAAGGAGTCCATAGCAGAGGTGGGGACAGAGCACAGGCAGCTGCGCTCTCCCTTTGCTGATATTTTGAGCAGTACTGGGACAAGTTCTAATTTTGATTATTTTGGTTTATATCAGGGTGATATCCTTGAAGTCAGTAGTGTGCGTATAGTGTCACAGTGGATGACTGCCCTTAGGTTTGGACCCTGATGGTGAGAAGCTCTGGTTCTTAAGACACCCCTCTCCTCCTCTCATTTTCCATGGACGTGCAGAATTCACACGCTCAGAAGCGATGCTGTAGGATGGGGATCCAGTGCGCCTTGTTCTCAACAGAAACGTTTTTACCAGCTCTTTTGCCACCTCCACACGACGTCTGTCGTCTGCTTCTTGTGTACCTCTAGCTCCCTTCCTGACAAACTGCTTTGCAGCTCCTGGGACCAGCAGGCAGAAGCGCAGCTCCCCAGCGCAGCGGCGCAACGTGTCGTTTCCCACTCCTGTACTTTCCCTGCTACCTTGCAGAATATACCAGCAGAATGTGGGTTAATGGGGCAGGCATGGCACAGAAAATCTGTCTCTCTGGTGGAGTCATTAGGATTTGCTGGCAGATTGCCAGCTCGGTTGGTGCAATTTTACACTCACTTTCCCGAGCGAGCTTAAAGGGGAAACCTCCGCTCGCTTTAAGCCTTTGCAGCCAACGAGAGGCTGCTGGGGTTTGCCTGCCACGGTCCAGATCTCTGATGAACAGCTGGCTGGAAATTCTCATCTAAGCTCTTACTCAAATGATTTGTTGTTGTTTGGGGATTGGTAGTCAAGACTATTTAAAATTAATGGATCTGCATGGGTTTGATTGGTGATATTGCTGCCTCTTATGTTCGGATTTTCCAAAAAGGCAAAAAGCAGAGTCTGAAGTGCATTTTGGAAAACAAACCAACAAAAATCCCCCAAACCAAAAAACCCTCCACAAAACCTTCTGCCCGGGAAGGCATAGCTGAGTGGGTACAGTTAGACTACAGTCAGTACCATACATGCATACCAAAGATTTTAGATCTCAGCTCTGCAACAGGCTTCAGCTGCATGTGAGATTAATAGCATGCAGCTCCTGAAAGGGTTAGGTTATCACAGCTGTAGGGTATTGTAATTTGTTACTTGTGTAAAGAGTTAATCAGAATAATTAGTTACTGATATATAATAAACTGAAATGCAAATTAATTTTGAGAAAAAAATACCTGATATTATATTTATTTTACATCAATAACTGATGTATCTTTTTGTTTTTAGAAACTTTAGGTCAGTTTTCCTGTGAAACATGCAGCCCTAGTTAATGCTTACTGATCTGGAATTAGAGAGCAAAAGGGTTAAATCTCAATTCCTCACTGATTTATATTTCCCTCCCCTCCTTCCCAGCTGTGGACATGGATGGAAGATCTGCAGAAGGAGCTCTTAGAGGATGTCTGTGCTGACTCTGTGGATGCGGTTCAGGAGCTTATCAAGCAGTTTCAGCAGCAACAAACAGCCACCTTGGATGCTACCCTCAATGTTATTAAAGAAGGGGAAGATCTAATCCAACAGCTCAGGTAAGCATCCACCTGGAGGACAGGTGTTGAGAAGTCTGATGTATGCTGTGGTTTAGGTATGCATAAATAGGGAGCTGTAAATTAGGATTAATTGGGGGAGTTTATTAATTCTTTGCTTATTTATGATTTTTCAAATTCTCTGAGTATGTTGTTAAAATTGCAAGGAGTGATTTGTGTGGACTGATTAGAGTAGTCTGTGGATCAGCATGGGTTCCTGTTTGACAGAGAGATTATTTATAGGCATAGTGAAATGAATTGAAACAAATGTGTTTCAGGTGAATATTTTCAGGTGGTATTTATAGAAGATTGTTAAATGGTTCTGAGCTGAGGCCTCATGATTTATATGGTTATTCCCATTGTAGAAGTGTATTCCTCTTAATAAAATATACACGTGTCTAACAATTTTCACTCTTTCATTTTGCATGCAGTACCCTTCTATTTATCTTTGTCTGTGTGAGGTTTATTCATACTGTCGAAGAGGGTCTTACACTGCCAGTTCTGCTAGCATTATGTATTAAAACGGCTCATTTTACCTGATGTAAAATACATGAAGAGACTGGCTCCAAGAACTTGGGGGTTTTTTGCTTTCCCTGTAAGTGTAGTAGAACAAATGTTTGCAGAGAGTACAGCAAGCTTGCACAAAACTTGGAGTTGTGAGATTCCTCTCACAGTGGTTTTCTGTGGCTTTAACTTTGTTGACAGCAGTGGAGTTTTCCTGCCTTCTGGTGATGTTATTGAGCTCAAAACCAAGACCAATACATCACTTACCCTCTAGATCTTTTCATTGTTACAGATTGCCCTTATCTACATGTGCATAGTGTGTATGTTCTGTATACATATATAATATGCACATCTGCCAGGTCCTATGCATTTCACTGAGACTGTCCCAGAGCGTTATGTCATCCTCCCCACCTTGAGCTTTCCTAATCTGATGCCTTCAGTTCTCACAAAAGAAGCGCAGGAAATTATGAGCCATGATAGGAAAAGCCTGAGGTTCTCTAGAACAGAGTAGATAATAATCTCCCTGATGGAGCTTTGCCCTTAAGAGCCCTCCTGGAGTCCCTAAATCTTCTACTACAGCCATGCGCTGGGCTTTCCTCTATGTTTTTTTCCTGTTACCCTGGATGTGGAGTCTCTTTCATACAGGATCACCTGTGTAAATGCTTAGTCTTGCTGTATGTGGCTTGCCTGCAGCACAGGGGGAGAGCGAAGGACCTGAGCTGTGGTACCACTTGTTGAAACCAGAGTTGGAAAGGAAGGATCAGGAGTAGACATAGCTGGGGTCCACCCATCCATTCATCTTTGCTGATAAGTAAGAAGGAAACGTGCTGTGTTTTGTAAGTGAGCTGCCAGAAGAAGGAGGGTTTAAATAAGAATGTATGTGTAGCTGGCCATAACAGGTCAAGGGTCTGCATGGCAGTTTCCCTTTATGCAAAGAAACTTTTTGAAAAATTTGGGGTATTTCTATGAGTTCACAGAAACGGCAGTGAAATTCCGGACCTATTGTTGTTCGTCCCACCTATTGACATAACATCACCTCAGAGTGAACACCCACGGAGAAGAGCCTGAAAGGGACCCTGTGTACGCCCATCAGGTGGAGTGTGGGGTGGTTTGTGGGCTTGCAGAAAGCATGTGTGATGAAAGAGTCCTGGTGCAGGCTGTGGTAGTGGCCTGAAGGCTTTTTGCCTGTACCTGAGTCAGTACAAAAGCTGCATGCAGGGCTGGAGAGTGGCCAGGGTGCTATTTGGAGCTGAGGAGTCAGTGTAGTATCAGTATAAATAGCGGTTTTTGGAGAAAGGCTTCAAGTTCATGTAGGAGAAGAGGTGAACTGGGAGATGTCACGTGGGACTTCAGCTTTTTTTCATGTAAACCTAGTCAATTCTTAGTTTCAGTCTTTGAAAAGTAAGAGTGGCCTCAGGTTTGATAACTCTTTTGGAATTTTTCTCATGCCTAAACATTTGTGAAAAGCCAAGACGAGGTTTGTGGCAGCTATATTTAACAAATAAATGTTTTTGGGGTCTGGCTTGTATTCTGGGCAGTGAGCAAGGTGGAACAGGGTGAGCGTATGTGTGCAAAGTGATCCCCCCACTTCTGATAAAGTTAAGGCCAAAGGCAGAGGGAACGGTTGTCTGAAGGACAGAAGCCCTGAATCCACACAAAGATTTGCAGAGCTGACCTGTCAAGGCGCTCCCTGATCCAAGTGTTGGTTTTGAGCACTGTGACTAACTGCAAAGCCTGCCATGTGGTCCTGGACTCTGTCAAAAAGTGAAGCAGAACTGTGTAAGAAAAGCATGAAACCACTCCTGTGTGTGCCCCCTCTAACAGCTTTTGTGGCTGCTGGCAAAAGTAAAGAATGCACAGATAAAGGAAAGGAGGAAAAATTAGAATTGCTGCAATCTTTCCTTAACACGGCGTTGCATTTCACGGTGTGGATCACCTTGTACCTGCCATGAAGAACAGCTGAAGATTGCAAACAATACAAAAGTGCAGAGAATGAAATACGCTGCTTTTATCAAGCATGTCATAGCACAGGTTAAAACCAATAAAATTAATGGGGCTTTGAAAAATTTTATGTTTCTTGTGCCTATCCCTGAGAGAACAGATACTGGTTTAGAGAAGATGATTTGTATAATAGCACTCTGTGTCTCCTCTGGATTGCTTAGGAAAGCTCAGCTGCCTGAGCTAGTTAAATATGATGCTTGGGACTGCTCTTCACAGAAGGTCTTCAGGGCCTTCAGTGAGTCTGCATCAGGAGACCATAACTGTCAGGAATAAACCAGGCCTGGCTAGCAACACTGTGCATGCCACGGTTAGCAATGGGAACACTTTTTCCACTCTTCCTTATCAATGTTTTACTGAGGTGATCATCGTTCTCAGCAATCTACATGAAGCAATCTTTTTAAACTGCGTTTCCAGGAGTGCTGCTGGGGGCAAGATTTCTGTACATCTGTGAAAGGCAAAACAATGACTTGCTCCAGTGAGATGTGAAAGAGCAGGAATGTTAGCTTAAAGAAAGCAAAGAGTTACGTATCTTTCTTTCTTTACTGTAGTTCAGCATATGAGCTTTTGATAACGGGTGTGTTTCACTAAGCTCTCTCCCAGTTAAGGCACTGGAACTGGTTTCAGGAGCTCAGCATTCATTCTGAACAAACTCAACAGCAATGCACTAAGTCCAGTTTTATGTTCCCCGAAGTTTATCTGGCACTTTTTTCAGTAATTTCCCTGCATTTTATAACTCTGATGCATAACCTTTCAGAGAATACCAAGGATCTTTTGTGAATTCTTTCCCAGAATTTCTCATCACCAGACTGAGCAAGAAATCTTGTGGCAGAAGCATCCAATCCCAGAAGCTTATTTTTCTGGGAGGAGATCTTTCCCAAACCAGACTGTATAGGGATTGTCAAGGCCTTTTCTGAGGAGACTGAAAAGTACCAGATTATAACACTTAATTTTTTGTATTGCATCAGCCACTGAAATGCAAGTGTGGCTTGATTTGAAGAGTGAAATGTTTAATGGAAAAGAATTTCTAAAACCAAGTGTGCTTTTAGATCCCATGAGAGATTATTCAACACCAGTCTTGAATAATTCATTGAGTCATTTAGATAATATATGAATAGTAATAATCCTGCATTAGAATGAAGATATATTTCACGTTCTTTTATAGAAGACAGGTGCTGACTGAAGGAAACAGAACTTGGTTGAATGTGGCCTCAGATTAAGCTGTACTTCCAGAATCTCACCTTGTTATCTTCATTCATCCTTCTTTTGTACAGCTTGAACATGAAGGCAGAAGGAGACCTTGTGGTCACCAAGAAAATGTAGGATGGACAGAGTGGGGCAGAAACCATATCATCTGGAGAGAGTAATATTGGTGTAATATTCCCATATCAGCAAAGGAAGCTGGTAGTACTTTCTTCAGACTAATGCTGGAGCATCTGAAGTTCAGTGTATCAAACATAAAGTATTTGCGGAAGAAGAGGTGAAATACATCCAAAAAGCAAACTCCTATGAAGTTAATAGTATTCTCTATTTTTAATTTTATTCTTAGTCTTCATATATTTAGGCAAATGCTTTCTCTGTTCCTTCAAGAAACATAATAAAAACAGAATAATGTGTGTTTTGTTGCCTTAGAACCTCAAAGGTGCGTTTTAAACATACCTAAATGACTCCATGTTTCAGCACGTAGTTTCAGTTAAAGGCATCTCTAAAAGATTGTACTTTTTTTTTTTTCTTCAATTATGCTCACTGACAGTGTTCAATTAACATTTAAGTTGACTGTACGTTGTTTTGATCTGACCCTACGTGATGATAATTTGCAAAGAGCAAAGCACAAGCATTTCAGTCAAGATCTGTAGAAAACTACAAATGTTTTGCTAGATGTTTATGGACTGAAAATTCAACCCAGAAAAGGGAAATAAAAAATTAAAAATTGGGAACACACTAGCACTCTTCCCCAGTGGGGAGACTCCATGGGCACCTCTACTCAGCAGCCAGGGTTAGCTAGCCAGAAGAACGGCTCCCAGCCATGTTTGGTCTCTGTGGGACAGTGTAGTGACCAGGCAGCATTACCTGATGTGTCACTTGTCTTCCAATATTGTCAGCCAGTTCACTGCATGTGTGGGGGTTTGTTGGTGCAGCAATAGGCCAGTATGTGCTGTTGGATTTGTAGTTGTGCCCCCTTCTTCTCCAAGGCAGAACTTATGATGCATAGGAAATATTGATGGTAAGACCTGTTGGCTTACCCACTCTGTCCTGTTATCCTGCCAGTGCACAGGTCTTTCCAACAGTGTGCTTGATAGGGTTTTCAGTTGGCTTGGTTTAAGTATGCCAAATAATGCAGCTGCTCTCACATGCCTTTGGGCAAGATGGACAGAGAAAACGGTTGCGTCTAAATCTTGGTTTAGCTGAAGTACCAAAGCCAAGATTAAATTATGGCTTCAGAATTTCCTTTTTGATTCTTGTTAAAGTTGGGGGACCTTTTGTGGCACATTTGAGGATAGATTTCAGCTCTTTATGTCTGCAAAGGCTCTTTATCCATAAACAGTCACTGAAAAAAAATTACTGAAGGTGTTACAAGCTGTAGGTGAACCTATTAATATATACATCTGAGCATAAATTGAACAGAAACTCTCAGGACTGTCCTCTCTCCATGCTAAGACTTCTTTCAGGTGCAGCAAACTTCCCCTTGGTCCTCTGCTGCCTGTATGTGGAAGGTGTAGATGGAGCAGTGTCTGACCTCTCACAGGCATGTCTCATTTCATGAGAGAGTGAAATGATGACATGAGATAGTGAAAAGACAAGCCAGAGTCCATCTCACAGTATTTGAAAGGTGCTGTCTTTCAGTGGAGTTTTTTGTGCTGTATTCTGCATCTATTGCTGTTGTACGTAATCCAGAGGAAATCAAGGCGTCCTGACCCCTTGGTTTAAAATGCTGGCAATTCTGATTCAATTAGTCTGTAAGTAATAAAGAAAATGCACAAAATTAACTTGTGAAGGTCCAGGTGGCTAAATAGCATCTCTGAATTTGGTGTGAATGTAGGTGACTTTGTAGGATTAAAGGGCATTGCCAGCCAGTTTCCTCAAGGCAGACATCGAGATTGACGTGTCATTCTCCTTCCCTCCCAAGGGCGTAAGTTCACAGTGTCACGACAGAAGAAAGGATGATCCTCTTGTTCAAACTTTGAGTCAAGCTTAGGAGCTGCAGGATTTCAGCGAGTAGAAGAGATGGGTGTGCACACACCTTCCCTCAGCCCTTTGTGCTTGGGTTTGCTTCTCAGCAGCACCCACAATCACAAATGTGTAGTTCTTGCCCTTTTGCCTGCCTTAAAGCTCAGCTTTAACCATGCTCTCTGCCTTGCTACAGGGACTCCGCCGTTTCCAACAATAAGACTCCGCACAATAGTTCCATCAGCCACATTGAGTCTGTCCTTCAGCAGCTCGACGAGGCCCAGGTACAGATGGAAGAGCTCTTCCATGAGAGGAAGATTAAGCTAGACATTTTCCTTCAGCTGCGGATCTTTGAACAGTACACCATTGAGGTAAGAGCTGGCCGTGTGACCCGAGAAAGGTAGAGCAGGGGGAGAGGGAGCAGATGTAAACATACTCTGTTAGGATACACCTGGAGCTGTTTGATGGTGCTCAGCTGTCCGGTGAACAAGAGAGAGAGTTACAACCAGGTTTTAAATTTGGCATGTTGAAGCTAAAAATATGCTTTAGGATATACTGCTAGAATGCACCGAAATAGATTCATCTCTGCTTAACTCCCTGCGCTGACAATCTGCCTGCTTTGCAGAGAAGCTTTATACGATGCCCCTGTTATAACTCTTCACTGACACTAGTCACTTAGGGATTTGAAAGTTCTGTATTGCTTATTAGTGAGGTTTGTCTCCTCAGATACAAACATAGATGCAAGCAAACAAATACATGTTTGGCTTCAAACCACCGAGGGGTGGTTTGCATGTTATGCATGAAAGGAAAGGATATTTAAAAGATGTGCTTTTTAAGCATCACAGTGGATTCATTTAAAAAGGAAAGTGAAAAAGAAGGGGGGAGGGGGTATGTTAAAGTATGTTTTTATGTCCTCGTGCAAAAAAGGTCTTTCAGTTTTGTTTTGTACTTCTATTTTGAAATCAAAAGCACTGGGTGGAAAGCTCATCAAAACAGTAATAATTGAGGTATTCTTGGACAGGAAAACTTTAAAGAGACTCCACTCAATCTCATTAATTACGTGCTGTAGTTCTGCTAGGAAACGATGCAAAAAGAACAACATGTAAATTAACCTGTACACAAAATCCCTGAAAGTCACGTGTCAGCTCTTACGTCCCTTCTGAGGTGTGTTCCTCCTACTGCATCCCACTGCTGCTTGTCCTGTTCATGAAGCACCTTTAAGTGTTTTATGACGAGTCACAGTGGATTCATTTAAAAAGGAAAGTGAAAAAGAAGGGGGGAGGGGGTATGTTAAAGTATGTTTTTATGTCCTCGTGCAAAAAAGGTCTTTCAGTTTTGTTTTGTACTTCTATTTTGAAATCAAAAGCACTGGGTGGAAAGCTCATCAAAACAGTAATAATTGAGGTATTCTTGGACAGGAAAACTTTAAAGAGACTCCACTCAATCTCATTAATTACGTGCTGTAGTTCTGCTAGGAAACGATGCAAAAAGAACAACATGTAAATTAACCTGTACACAAAATCCCTGAAAGTCACGTGTCAGCTCTTACGTCCCTTCTGAGGTGTGTTCCTCCTACTGCATCCCACTGCTGCTTGTCCTGTTCATGAAGCACCTTTAAGTGTTTTATGACGATATATTCCTGAAGGTATGGTTTGTAAATCTGTAGGTAGTCTCAAGGTGGGTACTGGTAATTAATGGGAGCCTTAGAATGCTTTGTAAGTGTTTCTTTTAAGACATGGCATGATGAATTAAAGTGGAATAAAAGGCTGCAAACAGTCAAGGTGGGTACTGGTAATTAATGGGAGCCTTAGAATGCTTTGTAAGTGTTTCCGTTAAGACATGGCATGATGAATTAAAGTGGAATAAAAGGCTGCAAACAGAAGTTTTTAGGTGTCTGAGCTTTCCTGTTGTGACTGCATAGGTAGTTATTGTACTGTCGTCTGCTCTACAGGGCTTGTTATTGATGTAAATTAGAATAGTTTAATTTTACTTACCAGTTATATACAGCCTCCTTGATATCGGGAGACAGTATTCTTTGTACTGAGCTTTCCTGTTGTGACTGCATAGGTAGTTATTGTACTGTCGTCTGCTCTACAGGGCTTGTTATTGATGTAAATTAGAATAGTTTCATTTTACTTACGAGTTATATACAGTCTCCTTGATATTGAGAGACAGTATTCTTTGTGAGTATGTGTGTATAAATGTATGTATTTCATGTCAGATAACATACTTTGCCTTAAGAACACGATCTTCAAAATTCAGGAGCCTGCAGTAACTGTAGTATCTCCTGTATTTAAATAGAAGATATTCTGATTCAATGGTGTGGCAAATGTTGAATAATTGAGACTTTTACTGTAAAGATATAAATGTGGTGTGAATGCATATACTTGTACATACCTATAAATGGCACCTGTGTTTTCAAAAATGAAAGCAAAAAAAATGAAGAACAGTGTGTGCTTCTGGAACACACAAATGTCTCTGTAGGCAGGATATGGTGAGCCCGTGTAAATCGCTCATTAAGATCTCAGCCTGTTTCACTGCAAATTCTAGGTCTGAACCTGGAATTTTGCCGATTTAAGGAAGACCTAAAAAAAAAAATAGACTGTTTTCAACTTCTTTTTCTTTGTACATAGTCTTTCAATCAAAGATCTCTTTTGCCGATTTAAGGAAGACCTAAAAAAAAGAAAAATAGACTGTTTTCAAATTCTTTTTCTTTGTACATAGCCTTTCAGTCAAAGATCTTAAAGGCCATTACCACCATGGATTGCTTTACTGATGGGGCAGCTGAGGCACAGGAGATGATGTGACTTATCCTAGTCCCCTCCATACGTGGTGCTGGAGACGGAAATACTATGTGGATTCCTCTCTGTTTCTGCAGGAATCCTACTTCTGTTTATTCACAGACACATTTGGAGTGGTTGTGATACATTAAGATATTTAAAATTGGAAATGTGCTTCAGAGTATTCTAAAACCAGATTAGCTAGAATGGATTTTAAAGAAAATCACCACTTAGTTGTCACTGTACATTTGCTATTTTTTATCATAACAACATCTGAATTCCCTTTGCAAGATTAATATTACAAGGAAATATGAGAACACGTTTCATAGGGAGTCTCTGGGCAGATGACTTTATTTAGAAAGCTCTCTTTCTGAAAAATACTTTTATTTTAGAATAATTATCACATTTAACTTATAACTGAACACACAATGAAAAATATATCCAGGTCAGTATCTTAAGTTTTATAAGTACATTTAGTGCTTAAACAAGAAAACCAGCTTGATAGATAATAAAAGGAAGGGCAATTTGAAATGAAATATTAAATAGCACATGTATGCTATGCGTCTCGAACAACAGCTGAATCGGCTCAAATTGACACAATAATGATCCTTAGAAAGTAGATTGCAGTCAGTTGCCTCAGCAATATAATAAAGATTCCAAGTCACCAGGAAACTGTTATCAAAATTTAAAAAATTATCTCATGCCATTGTTGAGAAGCAAAAAGATTTTTTTCATCACCATAATTAAAAAGTATGTAGTATTTCTAATTGCTGACTATTCCAAGGTTTTAAAGGAAAAAAGATGATGAAATTCAAAACAGGAAATTAAGTATTCTTTCTACTAAAGACAAGAAGCTTGAGCTATGACTGTAAATGTATTTAGGTTTTAATTTTCCATAATAGCCTAGATCCTGCATAGATTAAGAATAGTGAAATAATGTGTACCAGTATGATTGTCAAATGAATTTCTCCTCTTCTAGTATAGATAAGCCCCCTTCCATCTGTCCAAAGAGCAGTGCCATATTGATCACATCCCCAGTTACACCCCTCTACCTGCTGCAGCCGTGTTAGTCTCTGCTTCCCACAGTCATGCAAACTGCAAAAAGTGGGCTTTCCACCTCCCAAACTTGAACACCTTTGTCCTCTTCACTTCTTCTGTCTTGTCAAGCATTGAGTTTCACATTTTTCCCCCTCAGGTCAGTGTTCTCACCCTTGGTTCTCAGGTTCTTTTGCTTCAGGGAATCCCTTATGATGAGGACCCTTTCCTGGGAACTCTGGTGAGAGGAGAAACTTGCATCTCTCTCGTCAAAGCCAGAGGGATGCAGCTGTGGGAGCCCAACTGCTTCCAACAGCTTTAGGGAAGGCTGCACGTGAGAGCTCAGTCTCAGAGAATAGTTACATCTCATGTTGTCTCTTTCGATCCAGTTTTGGCACCAAACATTTTGAAGAGCTCAGTCTCAGAGAATAGTTACATCTCGTGTTGTCTCTTTCAATCCAGTTTTGGCACCAAACATTTTTGTTTCTGTTAATTTTCCCTACTACTCTCTCTCCTTTCTAATTAATAATGCAAACTGAAAGTATTAGGAATTTTTCAAACTCAAAAATGGCAATTGAGTGATTCACCTTTAGTTTTATTTAGAAAGTTTTGGGCTTTCATTTTTCTTTGGAGACTTCTTTGCTTTTACCATTCTGCCCAGATATTAAAAATCCATGCCGTAGGTCACATAACATTCTGCTTTGGCATTCTTTTCTAAACTTGCACTGTACCCATCTACTTTGTAGCCCTCCTGGTTTTTGAGCTTTTCCATAATCTTCTCTTCTTGACAGAGGTTTGGAGTCCAGACTAACTTCAGAATTAATGATTACTGCACGAGCAACACTTACTTCCATCTATTTAGTCATCATTGGACCTTTTCTTGTACTTCAGTGAAATCTGCCAACTATTGTTGCATTTTGTCTTCAGGAAAAGTATTTTATGTAAAGAGAAGCCACCTGCCTGTTTCTTTGGCAGGGCAGACCAGCTGCCTTCATTTAGGACTTTTAAGGACTTTGAAGCCTCACAAAAGCAGCTTTTGTGTTGTACTTGAGTCAAGGCAGGTTTGGCAGATACAAATTTGGGTATGAACCCACAGGCACATGGCATGTGCTGCCTGTTCTTTCTTGCCTTAATCTCATTATATTGACTGATATTTACACTCTGGGTTTTTGGGGTAAATTATGAAATCCAAACTATGACAACACCTGGAAACAGACATAACAGAAACATGAGAGAGCCTGGGTATCCCTGTGGGAGGCTACTCTGCCTCAGGTTTTAAAACCATAAAATGACAACCCATTCTTTATTTAGGAAATGTGTCTAACTCTGGTGCCTGATACGTTTTATTCCTTTACCAAGTCATTGCGCATTTCAAGGCAAGATGGGATCAGTAGGATTATATGGTTGGTCTTTCTATATGATACAGACTTCAACTGAGTTCCTGCAGCCAACCAAGTAACTCGGGAGATTTCATGCCATGGGAATGTGGGAGCTGATCCACTATGAGGGAATAGGGTGTAAGACTCAAGGGCCGAGAGCTGGCAGACATTCGTGTCAGGGCTGGTACCACACTGAGCATGTTATACATATGAAGCACAGTCTTATTCCATAGTTATATCCTCAGTAAAATCTGTCAAGAATACTTTGTCCCTTGCTTCAGCAATAGTCATTTGAAGGCTTATGAGCCATTATTTGACTGAATGCTAATATACAGTAAAATGCTGAGTAAATACATAAAAAATGAATAGTAAAATGCACTGAGTTGCAACCACTGACAAAATTGCTACCATCTAGAGTCTTTCTGCATATTTTTTCTTTATATCTTCTGTAGAGAGATGATTAAATTCACTCTGTAGGCCTCAGTAAAACTCTGTGACTGAGACAATAATGATCTCAGCCAATACCTGTCTGGCAACAGTTGTTGGTTACCTCCAAAGAAACTTCCCTCTCCCTTTCCCAGAGCTGCCCAGCTTCCCTTGTGTGTGTCATTTTGTTTCCTGCAGTGCATATGGATCTGTGCAATGCTAGACAGAGCCTCTGCACTCTAGTTTTAGAGCAATGTGGTTCCTAGGCCAAGACGTAGTCCTGGAAGGGGTTGTGGGGATTCCCACTGTACAATACAAATTTGATCTTGTGTGCTGTTTGTTATCTTTCAAAAAGCCCCATGATCACCAGAATCTTCACCTGCTGGATATGTAATTTTCCACTATTCAATCTCTTTGGCTCCATTTCACCTGCTAATTAAGTTTTTAAGCCTGGATTTTTATGAGCTGGCTCTTCTGGCTGTTAGTATCCATCCCTGAGCACGAGTTTAGAGGGGAACAGGAGCCAGCTTTCACAGTAGTTTACTTTGCTGTTATTTGCAACTCACTTGAGTTTCCCATTCCAGGTTTACAACACTAGCAGAATCTTTCAAGTGAATTATCTGCCTTTGTGGAGGTGCAAGATGTTTTTTAGCCCCTCACTGACTTATAACTGACACTCAAATGTGAGCTGCTTTGTTAGAAATAAGAGTTACAGAGATCTTGAGATACATTTGAAAGAAATGGAACCGTAAGAAAAAAATCAGCCTCTTCTGTTCTTAAACTGGAATCATATAATTTCTCATGCTTAGTGAGCTTTTGTTTTTCATTCCATATATACCTAGTTTTCAAACTGCACATCACTTCAATTTAAGGAAAGGCAAGCTTTAAGCTGTCCTGGGCACCTTGTCTTTTGGAGCTGAATTCCACTGTTTCTCTTGATGTTTTTGGGATTCAGGAGCCAAAAGCACCAGAGCAGAATCATCACTGTGATAGGCTTTTCACACTCCAGTGGCCCAGGTCTCCACTAAGCCAGTGTGGCATCTCTGTCTGTTGTCAAAAAAAATGAGTGACAGTATTGTCACACTGCACAGTGTGAGCCCAAACCGAGGCCTGAGAAGAAGGAACGGCAAACTTTCTGCTCATATGATCTGTAGAAGTGACAGTTTCATTCCCCCTGTCCTACCTACATCTCCTCTACCATATACCTTCAGCATTAGTCTGCTCGTAGATCCACTTATACTGTCACATCCAGTCCTCTGCTCTTCCACCTGCTCTGAACACTGAAGCAGAGTCGAGTGCTGTTGCCCCTGGCATCCCTGGTGCCCAGTCTGTAGTATGTGCCTCAGGGACCTGGTCTCCCCTACTCCGCTATAACCCCTTTCTTTCTGCATTTGCAGACGCTCATTCAGTATCCTGGAGTCATAATTACCGTTTTTGATTCCTTCATGGATCATATCTGACATCTCATCTCATCCATCCTCATTCTCTTTTCATCCCAGCTGTATGGCTGCCACCATTTTTTCTGTTGAAAGGAGGTAGATATTCCCTTTTCTTGGCTCTGAGCTGGGTACAGATCTGCTCTGTGCCTGTGTGACTGTTCTTCCTGTCCTTCCTTATCCCCTTGCTCTACCCACTCTTCTCACCTTTGCTCCTTCTCCTACTTGCACCATCATTTCTCTTGCAACCTGCCTCCTACATTTGTTTGTTCTTCCAAGCATCTTTACTCTTTTTCATATCCCTCTCGTGAGCCTACTCTCTTTGTGTTGATAGTTTCTACTCCCAGGATAGAACTTTCTTTCCCTCCTCCTCACATGCCCTTCCTCAGCCTATACTTCAAAATATCAGCACCTACGTGATTCATTCGCCATATACCATTTATTTTCTTTTGCTTGATTCCTCATTTCCCCTCTCCACCTCCTTCAATTGGCAAACAAAAATTTCTGGTTGGCATTAAACAAGACATCTTTAGGTGTCAAACACTGAATTAAGGCCAAACAAGCAGCTTTCAAGGCTCAGCAGCACCATTTTGTAGAAAATCTCAGCCGCATAAAAAAAAAAGATACTTAGGATTTAGATATTAAACTATTGCAGATGTACAGCAGCTGCTGCAGCTTGTGAAGGGTCTTTGGCCTAATTCACAAGGTAGGCATGAGATGGCTGGACTGCTGCTGTTGCTGTTATTACTTCTATTACTTTTCATCTTCGTACCTCTTCTCTATACCTCTCCTCATTCTCCAGGATTGAAGATGAACATGTCTCTCTCCCTTTGGTCATGTTACCTGCTGGTGTTGCAAAATGACAAATCCAGGAAGCAGCAAATGCAGCACTATTGCAGCAGTGGGAGTTTGGGTATATTAAGTTGCTGCTTTAAGAGGATTCCTGCCTAAAGAGTATGTGGTCTAGACTGTGGTCACTGTGTCTGCATGAAAAACAGACCTGGCTGACAGTATGTATATCTGTTATAGCCTTGTGATAGAAGGATGGAGCTCAGCACGAACTCAGTATTTGCTCATGTGCTGAAGTTAACTCTTGGGCTGCCTCCACTGCTCTGATAAGGATATGTCAGGTATCTCATTTAATACTAGGTTGGGCTCACTACCAGCATTAGTTCCCCTCCCCTTATCATGGCAGCAGGATCACCTGTTTCAGGCAAAGAATGAAGAAATGTGCTTTTTAGTCTTATTGTCAGTCAATAGCTTTGTTGTGTCTTTCTCTCTGGGGTCACTTGACCTTTCTTTAGTATCAGGGAGTTGGTTTTGGCCACCAATCTTATATGACCTGCAATGGCTTCTTCCAAGGAGTCAGCTGGAATGTGACTGACAATGAGGCATATGTGCAGCTTTCCTTGGGACAGCGAGAGCACCTGGGGATAAGCCTCATGCTTACTAATGTAGACCTGTGCAGTGCCACTGTTAGTGCTCTCATGACTCTTCTGCTTTGGTACAATTTCTCTCTTGTGCCACAGCAGAACAGAGCACAGCTCAGGGCTTCTCTTGTGGTGGGGCTTCTCATCTCTCAGGGCGTGTGAGGGATGCTAAGGTCTATTTAGAATCACAAACACTGGGAAGTAAAGTGAATAAACAAAAGTGCAGTCAGTTCTTCCCACCAAAAATCTAGCAGATGAGCAGAGTGAACTCTAATCAGCTATTCTTCTGGGCAAAAAGGGAATTAAACTAGTTCATGGCTGAGGGTGCCTCATTTGTGAGACAATTCCTGACACAGGCTCAGTGCAATTGGCTCTTGCTACTTAAGGGATAGGACACTTTTATCTGATGCAGTCCAAGTTTCACCATAGATGTCAATGCTTGACCAGTCTGTGAAAGCAAAGTCTTTTTTTAGACTTGAAAAATATACATCTGTAGTTAACAGAGCTGCATGATTACATCTTCTTCCTGAAGAAAAACAAATCATTTCCCCTGTCCCGAACTCAAACCAGTTATGGACTCAAATTCGGACTCTAGGACCATTGCCAAATGGTTGAGTTTGAAGTACAGAAAATGCTGAGATTTTGTGGCATTGGCTGTACAGACAGAAAAGGAAATGTCTTAATGAGATATGTAAAGCAGCATGGTCTCTAGGATAGGGCACCAGATTGGGATTTGGGAAACTTGGGTTATTATCACAGCTCTGCTGTTGCTTCTTTGCCTTCGTGTGCTTTAGACTCCTTTCTAGCCATCTGTTTGTCTTGGTTACTCAGAGCAATGTACCCAACCTTCCTGTACACCCTTCGCCTGACAAATTTGGTGATGTTCTCCCTCTCGCTGTCCTTCCTTTCTTCCCCTAACCCAACACATGGGGTGATTTTCACTCCTTCATCAGCCCCTACTTGGAGGCAATTCCCCTCTTCCTTCCTTCTCCCCTCCGTTGGTGGCTGTGCTTCTGGCCCTGTTAGACCTGCTACTGGGCTAACTAGTCCTTTAAGACCTGTCTGACTCAGGTGCCATCTGAGCCACTCAGATGCAGTCTTAGCCCCTCTTCCCGGTCCTGGCAGTATGAGATGGGGCCCCCTGGACTGGCCTCGCATCCCAAGGAGTTTATCAGCTCATGTCCTGACTGGCTGTACTGTCCTTTTGTCTTTAACTGAACCACTGATTTGAACTGAGGAGTGTGGATAAGGGAGCATAAACCCTTCAGAGCCTTGCAATGGCTAATAAGACAGGTAAATATTTAGGTGATCCTGGTGAAAGCTGGCTGCCAACACGAGCACGAGGAGCGCTGGTTGCCTGAGAGGCAATCCCTCTCTTGAATGATGATGCCTCTCTGCTAGAGACTTGTCTTGGACACTCATGCCTAAGGGGCAAAAGGCAGTACAGTCAGGAACAGCCATTTCCCTGCACTCAAATGGAGATTATTGTAGGTTTAGTGCTATAACCACTACTGCTCAATGTCCCTTCCACAGCCAAGTGGAAAAGTTACTGAGAGAAACAGTACTACAGCAGAGAGGTTTACCCAGGCAGTTTTGTAGAACCACTGAATCTCAGAGTACTTGTGGAAACTTTTGTTGATTCCTTCATATGCCCATCGTCAACTCCTCTGGTAGTTCAACCCTCTGAAAGATTTGCATTTTCCTGTCCTGGGGATGATGTCCTTAGATATAAATGGGATGGAAGGAGTTTGTTTTGATCAGAATCCCCCAATTGTAGCATCATGGCTGTCAAAGCAAATTAATTTAACTCATTCTTTTGAGTTTGGTTTAATCTTTCCTGTTACTGTCACTTATAAATGCTGTTATGCATCATCCTGAGTGCACATGCATGGGAGTGTTTACAGGAAATTGGGAAGTATTTCGTTAATCCTTGAAAAATTTCCAATAATTGTGTTTTAGCAGCCTGAGGATCAATGCAATGTATTTAAACAGACAATAATAAAATTCTTCTGTTTCTCTTATATCACATGCCTACAAAGGGCTTTGTATTGAACTTTAAGTGTTACTGTCATGACTGTAGGAACCTGTGCTTACTCTAAATTCATTCTGTTATTTGTAGTTTGAAACAAGGTCGAGACCACCTCAGTTCTGTTTAGTGTTAGCTGAGGATCTGTCTCTAAATGTAAATGTATTTAGTAAAACCCAGCTTCTACTTTGACCATTTCTCCATAACTGTTAAATCTGCCAATAAGCCTCCACAGTCCAGGAACTCCAGCTACAACGTGTGAATGAATCAGAGGCTGCAGGAACCAGGAATGGGGCCAAAGAGACTGTAGAGATAGCTATTATTTAAAGGTAATTGAGTGGAATGGGCAATGGAACAAGCTGAAGAAAAATAGAAGCCCCTCAGGATGTCCACGCTCTGCCTTTCACCCTGCAGCTGAGGTCCTAGGTTCTTGGTTGAGTGAATCTGGTTTTCTGCTTCTCTCAAAAAAGAGCCTAAAACCTCCTTATGTTTTCTCTTCTAATGCAAAACTGTATATTCCCATCCCATCCTTGCTAATTTGAGAAGGGCTGAGAGCTGGCCCGACTGGGATGCCTTCCTGTGCCTGTGTTGGATATAATGGTAGTTATGGTAGTAAGCTTTCTGGAAAGGAACTGAATAGAAAAATTTGAATCTTGGCTACTTAGGAAGTTGAGCATCTCACTGCACACAGGCACTGAAGAGCTCCTTTAGTGAGAAACAGAGAACTTTTCACTACATAATAACATGCACAAGTGGAAATTTAGATACCTAGATTTAGTTGTCCTGAATCCAGCTATGAGGAATTGACCTATTAATCACAATTAAGGCATATATTTAATAATTTTAAATACTTTAAAGAATTGTATTCTGCACAGTGCTGGCCTATATGCATCCCATTCCCCTTTTCCCCCCTCCCTCACTCATTTTCATGAGTAAGTTCTCTCTTTTTTTGTCTCTAGTAGCAGAATCTAGGTTGAGGTGAGACTGTGCTGTTTGGCTGGAGGCTAGATCTTGCTTTAGCTGAACAGGCAAAAACAGAGACAGACTTTGATACCGATTGGCTGCTTGTGAGCTAAAATGTAAAATACAGACAATACAGTAAATTGGCTACTAAAATCATCAGACTGCCTCTTACTTTCTTTGCTTCCTGATTATAACAGAAGATTTTGCATTTTCCCATGACTTACAGGCAGGTTATATAGGTCTTTGGTTAGAGCCAGGTATCATTCATGATTTTACTGGTGATTCACCCAGCCCTTCAGTATGATTTTTCTGTGCTGTGCTTTCCCCATCTGTAAAAGTGAATTATTTATGTTCATTCCCCAGTGTAAATCTTTCAGATCTACAGGAGAAAAAAGTTATACAGGGCCTGTTCCCAAGTCCACTGAAGACAACAGAAAGGCCCATATAAAAGTCTGTGAAATCACAACATAGGACTCATTGTACAATTGCAGTCAGAGCTGTGGAGATTAACTCACAAATTCATAATAAATATCTGTTTCATCATGCATTTTCTGCAAACAATGGGTAGATACTGCTCACAATACATTATGTCAGTAATAGTTCTGAAAATGTATTAGTTATCCCTGTTTTAGGGCTAAGTGAAAGCAGCTTATAATTTCAATTCTATGAAGACAGAATAAATAATATTTCCATCTGTAATATGTAACATACAGAGAGTTGCAAAATGTTTTTAGGAGCATTCAGACCATTTGGGGATTATGTGGTCACAAGTGTTACAAATTGTTCTGCAATTCTGTAAGCATTACTTCTTCATTTAAATTTGAATTTATTCAGAAACATTATCTCTACCATCCATCTCAATAAAGTGGGTCTTTTCTTACAGGGCTCCTTGGAATGTGTAAGGGAAAAAGGAGGAGTCAAATTTCCCATTGGACCAATAATCTTTTCGTAGGTCCTCACCTAAGCAAAATGTTAAACGTGACCATTAAGTGGGCACGATCCAGAGCGTACTGAGGCTGTGGTTTGGGGGTTTCTGGATCAGAGTCAAAATGTGAAGTACTTCGGTGATCTAAACACAGTTTGAGAGTTAGATTTTTTCATTAATTTTGAGTGAATACAGTATCTGTCTTCTGCCCATGAAGGTTACAGCAGAGTTAGATGCCTGGAATGAAGATCTGCTGAGACAAATGAATGATTTCAATACGGAAGATCTCACTCTGGCTGAGCAGCGCTTGCAGCGTCACACCGAGCGGAAGTTGGCCATGAACAACATGACCTTTGAAGTCATCCAGCAAGGACAAGATTTACACCAATACATCATGGAGGTCCAGGCTTCAGGTGAGAGAACATTTGATCTCTATTTAACATGAGAAAAAGCAAAAAAAAAAAAGAAGAAAAACCCCAACCCCTAAATATGCATATCAAGCAAAAATAACCCAATCCATACTAAATACATCAGCTTTTAACATGAGTAATTAGGAGCAATACCTGTCTCTCCACTCCCAGAACTGTTCCACAAGCTTTGGGAATTCTTTGATTCAGGATTATATGTCAAAAATTGCTGTTTCTTTGAGACTAAAACTCATTAAAGAAATAAAACAGATTTTCAAGTTTCATTCAGAAACTGCAGGATGGAGGTTGTGATCAATCCCAAAGTGGATGGAGAGGGGAGGGCAAGACAAGTTACACTGGTAGGTCCTTGTCCTTGCACCAGCTCAGAAACAAGTGCTGCAGAGAATTGGGACTAACAGATACTTTATCTGGCTGGTCAGACCTCAGGTCTGGATGGAGGCAGTCATTCTAGACTCCTGAGCTTATTAACCTTTCTGCATTTAGACTTTATTGAGAAGCAAAGTGACCAGATGTGCTGGCTTCATTTTTCACAGACTTGAGTACCTTTTCCTTGTGCCCCATTTCAGGGTGCAGACATGCCTGAGGGAGAGAGAGGGGAGTGAGGGGAGAAAGAAGCTAGTTATCCAAGAACCCTCTAGGAAAGAATCCAAATAAGAGAGCCTTGAAACCAGTCATGAAAAGGAACTCTCATTTCCAGCCAGCTCTAATTGGAATTATTTTGTACAGAAAGGGAATAGGATAAACCATACTTGAATTTTCCTTTTCAGTGTGCACTTGAAAGTTAAAGGTAGCAACTTGGATGTAAAAAAACCCACCTTTGGCACATGCTCTTAAATGACAGACTTGATTCATGTCGATAGGGAGTCTGTCTGATACTTACACTCTGCTTCTCAGCAGTAGGATCCTATTTCTAAGACATCCTATGAATCAGGTTTTTTTGTATCCTTGTATTTTGCATTTGGAAAAGGAATATCATAATTCAGATTAATCACTGCGTAAAGTCCAGAAGTGAATGTTACTTGTAATGTGTTTTAACCTTCTGAAATATCTGAAAGCAAGAGCAATTCCTGCTCTTTCCCTCCCGATTTGCACTTTCAAAATACGACGGATTTTTATGGTTTTATTCTTTGGCAAACATTTTACCTCTAGGCACCCACCTTTAAAAAAATCTGGCAGTATTCAGCCTGTTTTGGCAAGCTGCACTCAGCAGAGGCTTAAGGACTGCTACAAGAGTATGTTGTGAACTAGACAATCCGGTGCATTGCGTGAACCATGTGCATGAGTTTCTATGAGATCTGCCCACACTATGCCTGGTCCTGTGCTTCAGCTCCCTTGCTTTCTTGGACAAGAAAACTGGTCCTAATACATCAGTTAAGATACCTTTGTTTCTTTTTTCTCTTTTTTTTTTTTTTTTTTTTAAATCCTGAAAGAATCTTAATATCAGTAGGAATCCATGGGAGGTAAAAAGTATGATCCAGAGCAAAGTCAGGAGTCTCAGTGATGGATTGGGGGGGCGGGTGAATAAAATTCTGTGTTTGTCAAGAAGTTAGAAACAACTTCTTTTGGATTGCAGACAAAAGATTAGCGACTTAATGAAGTGACTTTTAAAATGTTTTTATAAGATTATCTAAGATCACTTTCTATGAAGCCTACCCAATAAAAATCCATTGCTCCCAAAGGCAAGGAAACAGAAGCCTCATGGGGCTGTAGAGTAACTGTAGTTAATCAAAGGTAATGGTCATGTCTGCCATGCGTGGAATGCTAAATGCTGGGAGAATGGCAAAATAAGGGAGAGAGATTGCTCTTGGGAGCCTACTGTTTCTTATTTCAATAAAGGACAGTTATACTCCATAAAAAATTCATTTAGTTTTACTCCCTCTTCCTGAATCCTATATCATAGTCATTCCGTGCATAAGTTAAGGGATGATTGTTCTTACTGCCAGCGCTGTGCACTTGCAGGGGTTCTGGGAAATCAGCTGCTATTGCTGCTTCCTATTGTACAGTGTCACCCCTGCTACAATCAAAACTCAGCTGAAGCCACAGAAGATAGAGCCAGAAAAAATGTGATTTTTCAGGCATGTTGTACCTAAGCAGCCACTTTTAATTGACTACTTTTCTTCACTTCCCTGTAATTCTCTTTGAGCTTTATTCTTTTTATCATGTCACACTGGAAACTGATTTAGTTTTGATTACTCTGGCATTTGGCTTGGAGGTCTTTAAGCTAGTAAGTCTGTCAGATAAAATTACATCCAGGTTTTTCCATGCATGATACCTTTTTTACTTGGAAATCTTGTGCAGGTAGAAAAAGGTTTTTGAACATTTGCCTGTGATTTTTGCATGTCTGATGCAAATTTGGAGCAGTGATTCTTAGCAGGCTGTGGAGTATCTGGAAATCACTGTGAACATTGTCATGTTAGCACAATAAATGCAGAGGTCCTGCGATGCACCAGATCAGGCTCCGTACAGATATTCAGGGCATCTGTACATGTGAGGCATCTCTGTGAGTCCAGCATTTCCAAAGCTCCATCCAGCTCAGAGTTATGTTCCTGTGATTCCTTCCTCTATTCCACCACATGTGGGTGAGCCTGGTTTGGATAAGCCTGTGTTCACAGTCAGAATAATTATTCTTCAAGGCAATGTTTGTTTCCATTAGGGGATATGTAAGATCTGGAAGTCAGGTTGTGTTTTCTGAAATTTTGCAGTACTTCCAAATTGTCTTCATGTCTCACTAAAATCTGTGTCCTTTAGGAAACGTTTGCATTTAGAGAATATTATAACAGTATTCTGTTATAGAATAGAATGTATAAAAGACTGGACTTTTTAATAAGCCACCGCTTCTTATTTCAATGAACCTATCTTCTATTTTTCCAGTTTGATTGTAGCTCTACTATTGATAGCAAAGCCTAATATGTGGACGAATATTCTCAAAAATGGATATTGATTTTTGGGTGTCTAACCTGATATGTTGAAAGGGCCTGGTGTTTCCAAAACTTGGACATTTCTGGGAGATTCATTTCCTGTGGAAACTTTAGGGTCATAATTCAACAGCAATTTAACATCTTGACCTGAGCTTCAGTGCTGATGCGTTCATGTAATTCGTTAGCATGTGCACCTTAGTCATTCTGCTTCTAGATGCTGAAAGTAGTTACACTCTAATAGCTGATTAATTGATTGCACAAATTTATTGGGTTGTTAAAGTCCATTTGCATTGTCAGTACCGTTGTCATAATGAGAACCACAGTTAGGAGTCGCTCATGGTTTACGGAGCTACCTTTTTATGCCTTAGAAGCAATTTGTCTAAGTCAAGCCTGAAATACACTGCAAAGCTGATGGCGAGGAAGTGTACACAGTCCCTACCTGTTATGTGGAAAATTCAAAGTCCTTTTGTTTCCTGGCTGTCAAGCTAACATCATTCATGTCTTTTTCCAGCATTGCATTGCTTAAAAGGGAAATGCAAATCTATTACATTTTGTTTGTGATGTCATTTATAGTTAGTTACAACTCTAGTTTATATTGCAAGGAAGAAGATACTAAACTTTCCTGTCACAGGCTTTTAATAGTTCAGCCTAAGAACATATTCAAAGCAGTTTCAAAACAGCTTTGTACAGATCAAAAGGCAGTACCCCTTCCTTACACTGAATAGTATCTCACATGGCAAATCGCTCAGCTGTAACTCATGTATGTTTTGTAGGATGCCAGTAAGTGTGGCTCGGTACTCTTTTCTATAATATTTTTTTACAACATTTTCAGTTCATTATCCTTCAATTGAAATCTGCTGCACTGGTTGAGACATTGGAAGAAAATGGCAACCAAGTTCGTCGTATCAGAAAATCAGCTGTGCTTTTCAAAACACAGTGTAAAGATAATATGTATGAAATGTATGAAATTGTTCTGAAAAACAAGGCTTTCTATTTTGCAAACCAATCTTTGAGAAGAATAAGCGCTCTCGCCGCGTGTGCTGGCACTGTAGAATAAATCTGCGTGACATATGACAAGCAAGAAAGGGCAGATCATTCATCATAGGGAGCGCGGGCTGCCCTTGGATAGCATCCCAGGCAGTACACTGGTTGCTGCTGATGAGTTAGCACAATCAAAACCATACCAGCTGAGTGTGCATGCAGGAAAACCGTGCATTTAATATGGAATAGGTGTGGTGAAGTCAAGCATACAAAACACCATCATGTCCTGAGGATATGGAACCATATGCAGGCTAATTGTAGCAACAATGCCTGGTGTCTGGCAATTGAAAGGAACTTCAGTCCCAAGAATAGAAACATACATTAAATTTCTAGTTCTAAATGGGAAGCCAGGGGCCATTCCACTTTATTTGGTAATGAAGAAACTATTTTGTTTTGGCTGGGAAAGGGAATAAGCCAATCACTTGCATTCCTGTGTGCTTTTTCTGGTAAAACCAGATACCAGGAAAAAGGGGATAGGGTAATAATAAGGTCGTTTTTATTTTGTGTAGTCCTCTGTAGGTATTGCTGTGAGAGAGAATGGAAGTCAGAAGTCTCTGAGGAGGATAAAGGGGGAAGAAAAGGCATCTTTCTAAATGGGTTTTAAAAATAGCATCTGAGCCTTTTGTACAGCAGCTTCTAATTAACACATTTCTTTTTAAATGTCCTATTATTCCCTGAAATCAAACAGCTTTGGAGAAAAGTGTAGTGTTTTCTCAGCATTACTACAATCTGATTATTTTTATATTAGGTTCCTGATCCTCCCTGTATTGAGGCCAATGGCAAAATTCCAGCAGACCTCAATAAAGGAAGAGTTGGGTCTTTATTAGTTTATAATCACAGGGATTACAGTAACATGGAATGATGTCATATTTCCTCCAGGCCAAACTTCCACAATTACGCTGATAACGTACCCAGCAATGCTATCGCACCAGTGTAATAAAGAAGGAAGATATGAAGCTCTGCGTTGTATTTCATGTAACCACTACCCACGAGGCTTGTAGGGTCGTAAGAAAATTCAGGAGGGACTTAGGAGGTCTCCATTCTAACCGTCTGATCAAGTCAGGGTCAGCTATGAAATCGGTCTAGGTCATTCAGGGGTTTATCAATTCCATGCAGGATGCAAGGGTTAGGAAATGTGGTACTAAGCCACCTTTTCTCCCTGGTGTGTGAAGATTGGATGAAAGTCAGTCTGTGGAATAATTCTGAATGAACTATAGGCTGGTTTATACTAAATTTTTGTTAATGGTCCTCTAAAATGCACAGATGGAAAAAGAGTTTGCACTGTGGAGTTCTTGTAGCACTACTGCAGATCTGGCAACTACAGTTTGCTTCCTTTATTTCACTTTTCTATTTTCTTCTTCATTTTTTTCTCTTCTAATTTCTTTTCAACGTGCATTTCTAAAGTATAAGTTAATTAATTGCTGTAAGACAGGGAGGGGTTTTCTGACTTATTTTTTTTTTACTTAGGTGTTCACACAAGTTTTTAAGCAAGGCTCTGGTTAAATCATCTCCTAGAAGCCACATGCTGATGGGTGAGATGAGCAATGATCACCAGAGAAACACTACTTTGTAGAAAAAACACTGCTTTGTAGTGATGGAGAATAGGAGTGGGAAAGCCAAATACTATGTGTGAGAGAGTTCATTGAGAAAGAATTACTCCGAGAGTTGCAAATCAATGTGTTAGGTGGCAAAAAATTTCAAAGGTTACATTTGTGCAACAACTGAAATTTCAGAAAAGTGCAATGTCCTCTCTCTCTCTCCGTGTTGCAGGCATCGAGCTGATCTGTGAAAAAGACATTGATCTTGCAACGCAGGTTCAAGAACTGCTGGAATTCCTTCACGAGAAACAGCATGAGCTTGAGCTTAATGCTGAGCAAACTCACAAGAGGTTAGAGCAGTGCCTACAGCTCCGGCACCTACAGGCTGAAGTCAAGCAGGTGAGAGTTTTTAACCCCACTTACGCGTCTTAAATGAGCTTTCAGCCATTACATATATGCAAACTGCTAAAGTAGCTTCTGCCAAGTCACATACCTTTAGGTGGACAATCTTAATCCCCCTTTCCTCAAGAGTACTTGATTTGCTGACAGATTGCAGCGTGACCCTTTACACATAACGAAGGGCTCTATTCCCTCTAGTGTGCATGTACGTGGCTTTATGAATAATTATGGAAAATCTGTGCAGAACTGACCCCATAACTTCTCAACTGGAGAAGCTGCCTCAAACTCCCATGTTTTCTGGGAATATAATGATTTGATTTGGGATCCAGACTTAAGCTGTTGTGGAGAATTGGCCCAAAGCGAAGGGTGACTGATTTGTGAGGTTTAAGTATGACATTGCAATAGTTTCGCCTTTTCATTTATTGCTATACATCTGTTGAGCTGCAGGAATCTTTAACATCTTCTGGGTGAGATAAAAAGTCTGTGGCTTCTAGGCTTCCTGAAGTCCTTGGACTTCATTAGCCATTTTAGTATTGTTACTTTGTCTTTCTTCCGGATTTCATTTTAACCTAGGCAGTTGTGTTCTGCCTCCCCAGATTTCCCCAATATTTTACTTGGATGCCTCACATTTCTTTGTTTTCCTTTGCTACACAGAATAATGCTACACTTCCTGCTTCCTAATCCAAAGGTGGCTTCACACTTCAGTGTATGTCTGGATTTCAATGGAATGGTCTTGGTTTCATTAGGAAAACCGGGAACATTTTTCCAGACAGCTGGAATATTCAGGTTTCTGTTTTACCAGTACAACTGGGAAGGTTTTGTGGTGTCTTGTTCCAAATTCTACAAGGTGTTCATTAAAAAGATTTGCTTCTTTGTTTACTAAAAAAAAAAAGAGGAATATACTGAGTGCTCAGTATACATGATCATAGTCTGTCTTCAAAACTGAATATTTGAGTGATGCTTTATCTGAATTGTTTTATTATTGAGGGCAAAAAAATCGTTCATTCTCAGACAGCTCTCGAGCTAGAAACCAGCAGCACCGACAGCAGGACATACGTTTTCTTTCAAAGTTCACTTTGATGTAAATATTTTGCAGTACTAAATTAAAATAACAGAGAACTCTCCTATTTTTTTATTTTGAAAATTGAGTCATTTTGAAGTTGTGATAATTGAAGGCCAACTCCTCATGAAGCTCCAGGGCTCTATAGAGTGCTTTGGCTTTCTTCTGGAAAAAAAAAAAAGAGGAAAAAAGAAAGCCTGTGATATTCATAATCACCACCTTCACAGGATTATGAAGTGTATCCTTTTTTCCATATGTTCCCAATTTCTTACGTGCAACTTAGCTAGGCTTGGAGTTTTGTGCCATAGATTTATGATGAAGTAGAGCTATTTTAACATATCACTAAGAGTTATACGTGTAGCAGAAATGCTAAAAATGCAGGTTATCACTATCTGACCAAATGTCACGAGCCTCCTTGCCCAGGCTGAAGTGCCAGTCAGTCACCCCTGTGGCTGCTCCTGGAGCCATGCGGTGGCTGTGCTGCACTCTCTGCAAGTAACCTGATGTTACTTGTCTCATTATCAATTATCTGCTGGGTTTAACTGTTTTATAAGTCAAAATCTAACCAAAGGAAATGGTTTTAGGACTGAACTATCTAATACTGACTTGTGAGAGGAGAACAGCTGCCTTGATTTAGTATTTCCTTAACGGAGCTTGGGACCATCAGAGCCTTCATTACTGTGGGACCTTTCAGCAAACCAATAGTGAAGAATCATTTTATTTGTTCAGCTGAATACTAAGGACTCCTTTGCTTATTAACCTATAAATTACCACACCTACAGTTTTCCTTGAAAGAGGCAAGTTAAAATATATCTGTGCCCTATCAATTTGGTTTCCTGTTGATGAGTCATATTCCCAACCATTTAGTGAAACTGAGAAATACATCAATTTTGGCTTGTAGTTCATCTCCAGTCTGGTCCAGGTTTCCTTCACTTTGATTTTAGTGCAGCTGAGATGATGAATGATCTCATTACCAAAGTGCTTTCACTCTTGTGAGTCAGTTGAGATGTGGTTGCCGCGAGACACCTACTGTAGCTGTGGTTAGGTTCTGCTGACATAGTAAAATTGGTCAAGGCTGCTACATGTACATGTGTTTGCATTTTGATATAATGGCTCATGGAAATACAAAGTCTTTTAACTGTCCCTATCTATTTAAGTCTCATTTACCAGGGATTTCTGCTTTATATCATGTGCACCAGGGGTTTGAATGCCAAGACAATGAATCAAAGTTTGGGGCCATTAAAGTGGAACAATTCCAGATGAGATGTTCTGTGAACTGCTTTAGAGTGGAAATAGTATAGATCAGTGATTCACAAACTCTTTTGTTATTAAGAAAGATCCTGCCCAAGACTGATTTCCCCTCATTTGGATCCCACTCCTTTCTGACAGAAACTACAGAGCTTGGATCACTTGCATAAAAGTAATAGCAGAACAGAGTATTAGAGATCAGTTTTAAAAACAAACCTTCTAATGCTGTGCTTGCAGCTGTTTGGCTTCCCTGTCACATTATTTTATCTTTGTATACTTTATTTCTTTTTTGATAAGTGTTGAACTTACATAATTTACTCCCAGGTATCCTCAGAGTGTCCCACTACGCTAATTTTCCAGGTTGTTTCAAATTGTATTTATTCCTTTTCATGTGCTTGTTATCCATCCACTTTGACTGTTGGGCAATAGATTTGCTTCCAGATGAATATGTCCAAAGTATGATAGGAGGTAGTCATTTGAGAAGCACTGAATGTATTTGGGTTTTTTACCCAATCTAATGTTACAGAGCTCCTGGAAACCTGATGCAGTTTTCAACATGGCTAAAATTTAGCAGAAGGTGGCCTTGGTGGTAGTTTTGTCTGTGGTAGTAAGAGCCTCTCAAAGAAGCTGTAAAGGGTCCAGAGATGTAAAAGGTTCACTCACGATATTTTGCCTTTTAAACTTAGAAATCTTTTCCAGTGTAACTTGGTGGGTATCATTACCAATGCCTTAAGTCTTTTTTAGAAACATGAAGGAAGGCATTTTCACTAAACTAACCCAGCAAACACAAACACTGTGTGACGCAGGGTGCTCGTTTCTTAAGGAAGGCTGCACAAGAGGTGCCTCACTTTATTTTTCCTGTAAGGTCTAATTCTGTGCTCAGTGAAGGTGGCAGAGTTTCTGGGGATGATTTTTAGAAGAACTTGGTACTATTATTTAATTTCAGAGGAGCCATATGCAGAAGTAGCCTGTTATAAGCAAATTGGAGTCAAAGGTGGGACTTGTTTCAGACCTGTGGTGATTGCCGGGTTAGACAACCCATCCTTTGCAGTCCAATTGTCCTCCAGTGGCAGGTGGCTTTTATCTAAGTTGCTACTAATGCATTTTTGCTTCTCCAGTATGAAAAAAAAATATAAAAAAATGTTATGGTTAGGCTTTTTAAAAGAGTCTTTGGAGATTTATTTAACACTAGAATTATTTAATCACAGTTTCTACAAAGTTGATAAGATCTGTAATTTGTAGGAAATGTCTGTTTAAAGCCATTTTTTGCTCTTGGCCTGTCTGCACTGAGGTTTCCAGTGATTTTATTACTATTTAGAGGCACAGATATTTGTGTGAAATCTACATTGAAACCTCTGTGGCAAGCTTTGAAAATTTCAGCTCAAATGAAAGCTGTTCCCAAGAGGACCCTGTCATACCCTGGTTGTATTGTTTAAAAAAAAAAAAAAAAAAGCTATGGTGTTTTTAGCATACGTAGTCAGTATTTTCTACACTCCAAATAGCCAAAGTCAGGATATATCACAGTATATAAAATGTGAAATCGTGTCTTGCTTTATGATGTCCTCACTTCCAGTCTTTCCCAGATACAGTGATCCTTTGGTTAACTTCAGCTTTTGGTACCATGTAGTTGATAATAATGTAGCTTTCTTGTCTGATGGATTATAGAAAATGCCAGCCAAAAAGATTGCCATATGATAACCTGATTTCTTTTCCTTTAAATCTTTGTTGCATTTCCCACAGGAACAATAACACCTGCTGATGAAAGAGAGAAAGCTGACAAATGAAATCTTCCACACTGTTGTACTGAGCAGAATGTAATTTTCTACAAATTAGGGTCAGCTACATGTGTAGATGGCTACCCTTTCTTTCTTCTAGGGAAAACTCATTTTCCTCCCCTACAGGGATCTGAATGACTATAACTAGGGTGATACATGATGTAGGGATAAAACCAAAACAACAGAAAATCCCTATTTCTTTTGACAATTTAATGGATCACTTGGTGAAAATGATGGCACAAAAGGGAAATTACTATATAGAGTATTGCAGCAAAGTCAGTTTTGGAGCTTTGTAAATCACAAGCTAAATTTAGGGCAGTGACTGGGCACAGGCTTTCCTGTGCATCTGTGAATTGAATTCAGCAACTTTCTGGCTTTATCGGCATAATTTGACACCCACACAGGTAGAAAATAGGCTTTGAGACAATACGGCACAGAACCAGCACGTGTGTTCTGTGTGCTAATTTTCCAAACATGTCTTAAAATAGAAAAAAATGTTGCTGCTTAAATGAATAAATACAAGCTTGATAGATTAATTATTTATATTTAGGATTTGATTTTGCAGTCATTACATCATGCATTGCATGTCTACCAATAATCTGAATATCCCTGAACTAAAGCCTCTTGAGTAAATATAAAATGCAAGACCTGGGATTTCTTCCTAGCTCTGTGTTCAGGTAGAAACTCCAACTGCATCTTAACTCCATGTCAGATGAAACCAGCTGCATATATTCCCTCCTCGCTCCTAAGCTCTGATTTCTGTGTGAAAGAACCACAGGCAAGTGGCGCAGAGAGGAGTTGCAAATTTCCACAATTCCAGTTGGAAATTTGGAAAAGAGAGAAACCTTTATGTTTAATTTCAAATTTCCCTCATTACGCTTTGTTGTTTTGCCCTGGGGTATTTGCATAGGGAAACATTCATTTTTTTGTGATCAAACTTTGGAAATGAAAGCTCTCTGCTATCCAGATGTTGTTTTGCCCTGGGGTATTTGCATAGGGGAACATTCATTTTTTGTGGAAAATGAATTTTGTTGGAAGTGAAAGCTCTCTGCTATCCAGCTATCCATAAAAATACTTTGGGAGTTCAATTCTTCAAGCAATAACTTCTTCAATAAGATCTTTGCCTTCTAAAAATTTATGTCATGAAGTCCTCATCCTAGGATTTCTTTCTGCTCACTGATTCAGCCTGAGACCACACTGGGCAAAGTACCTTTTCCTTAGCCAGGCTGATGAATTTTCTGATCGGTGACTACATACACCTTTGTGTATGTAGCCTTTCCATAAGCACATCCTTTCTTTCCAGGTGCTCGGCTGGATCAGGAATGGTGAATCAATGCTGAACGCAAGCCTCGTCAATGCAAGCTCCCTCTCTGAAGCTGAGCAGCTCCAGCGAGAGCACGAGCAGTTTCAGCTGGCCATAGAGGTAACACGAATAAGTTAACTTTGTTTCTCCTTCCCAGGTGGTCATCTTACAAAAGGTTGTCTCTTCGGCATCAATTGCTCCTTGCTTGAAGGAAGGGGAGGAATAAAAACTTTAGAAAATCAACTTAATCATTAAACTTGTAATGGAGCCAGAGGTTAATAGTGAAATAAATCATTTATCATCTGCAGCTAATTCTTTAGCTGTCAAGTAGCAGCCTTTCCATTCATGAAAATTGTACTCGCGCATCTTCTGACAATTTCTTTGGTAAAAAAAATAAGAAGATTAAAATTCACAAAGCAGGAATGGGAAAAGTTCGTAAAGGCAGTTTCTTCCCACAACCACAATTTGCAAATCATTTTATGGCATTCATTTATGAATATCTTTGTTATTGGATAATGCTCTCACGTGAAATCTTCATTCCACTCTGCTTTTGTTGACAGCAGAAGAGACATTCATTCAAACCCACAAACTCAAACAATTTTATTTTGGAGAAGAGGCACGAGGGGTGATCTTTAAGAACTGCCTGCAAAGCTGAGCTTTTCCCCCTGCTTGCCCTGGAGTAGCACATCTCTGACCTGGCCCTTGAAAACTAATTGTGAGCCAACTCATTTGCCTCACTCAAGGGGCCAGGACACGACAGGAGGAATAGCACCACCTCTGAGCTGCTTTCTTTTGGATTAGAAGGTGGTGAAGGGCTATGGACTTCCCTGAGTAGGGCACTACAAGACTCATAGTTAGGCTCAGTATTTTATATATCTTTGTTGTTATGAGCAAACCCTACACTTACAAGGTGTGCTCGCCCTGGGTACTAGAAGGAGGGGCAATTGCTTTCTCCTCTTCCTGCTTAACAAGATGTGTATGTTTCCCAGATTATGTTAATTGTTACCTTTTTTAGAGAGCAGGGCACAAGTTGGGAAATCCCTTTCTGTGGTTTATATGTATTTGAAAATAACCAAAACTAAAACAAACTCCGAACTATGAAAATAACATTTCTGTAATGGAGATTTGAAGAGATGCCTGATTTGGAGGGGATGCGGTCGGGGGGGGAAGTGTCTTTTTGTCTTCTGGTAAACTTTCAATAAGTTCATATACGTTACAGTGTTGCCAGTAAGTATAGAGTTTAAATCTCAGCTAATGACTTCTTTTGATTCAGTTCCACTCCCACTAAGGAAGCTGTTGCAGCTCCTAAGGGAAAAGGAAGTTTCCTGTCAATTCTGTAGGAGCTGGCTGGTACCAAGCTGTGCTGGCCACATCTTGGCAGCTGCTGCCAGACAGCGGTGGGGAACAGGACACCCACTGGCTGTGTTATCGCAGCTTGATGCCATTGGGGAAGTGCTGGTGTTTGGTGGTAAATGCAAATCACAGAGGGAGAAGAGGGTTACGCCGCAGTAAGGGGAAAGCAAGTTTTCAAAGGGAGAAAACACTAGATTAAATATTTAAAGTGTTTAAAGCTCAATATGGGGAAGAGATCAGCAAAACACACAGGGCAGACTGTTCTCTAAAGGCATTCTAGATGTGGAATTGATTTTCAGTTGAAATCCTTTAAAGTCTATTTAAAACAAGTATTACAACTCAAACATCAGTAAAGCAGCTGGATATTAAATTTAACCAGTTGTTCTTGAACATCTTCCTAAATGTTTCTGCCAAGTATTAATCCTTCTTTTGCTAATAGCTTTCTCTACATTGCATTATTCATCAGTGTATTACCAGATGATTTCAAGCTTCTTTCCAGGTTCAAGGATTAGATCATAAAAGTATCACATGAGAATTTGTCAGCAGCAGTTACAAATGGGATGCAGAACAGAGGAGTCTTTGGGAGATTTCAGGGCTTCTGTTCAGAAGATTAAAATCAAATATTGGACTAAACCATGCCTGAACACAGTTACTCAGGAGGCTGTGAAGGGCCAGGGGCTATTTTCCTCTCAGCAACCCACAGAGAAAGGTGTAACCACCACTTGGCTACTCAGAGAAGCTGGTGCGGGCTGGGGAATGGGTCCAAATAATTTGGTCCTGCCTATGAAGTGGCCACTGCGTAAATTGGAGAACAGTGGAGAAAATGGCTTGACTCCCCCCAGCTCTGGCCTTAAAGGTAGCATGGGGTAGTTCCAGTATGAGTGAACCTTCAGAAATGTGTTGTGTAGGGGCTGATATTTGTCTTATAGTTCATGCCATTTAGATAAGGCATCTTTGTGTCTTCTGGGGTTGATGTTTTACATCCTGCGGACAGGACCGTTAGACACATGAGTCAAGCTGCTGATGCCAGCAGGCTGCCTGGCAAGAGTCACATTAGGGTGATTAGACCCATAGTTTGCCAACACTTTGATGTTTGCTTCTGCAACTGCAGACTGTGTGGGATGCAGTCAGCGCTGAGCACAGGCTGGGTGGGAGCTCAGTGCAACAGCTGCCTGCGTCGGGGTTGTCAAATGGATCCACTGGGAACCTTGACCCCAGGTTGTTGCCCAAGGGGCAGTTGCAGATCAGTAGAACTAACCCATCCTAGCCAGTGCTTGCTTGTCTCAAGCTTTAAAAACGTGTTGCAAATGTGTGTGAATAATTGAAACTAAAATGCTCTGCAGAAAGTAACTGTTAACTGACGATAACTCTCTGAAAATGTTTCACTCTTCTTGCATCTCCATGCTCACACCTCGCTTCACCTTTCTTCATACATCTGGCGCATCTGTACAACCTCTCTTTCCTCACCTCATACACAGTCCCTCTTTCATGCCACTTCCTTGCAGAAGACACACCAGAGTGCCCTGCAGGTCCAGCAGAAAGCTGAAGTGTTGCTACAGGCTGGGCATTATGATGCTGATGCCATCAGAGAATGTGCCGAGAAGGTGGCCCTGCACTGGCAGCAGCTGATGCTGAAGATGGAGGACAGGCTCAAACTTGTCAATGCCTCGGTGGCCTTCTATAAAACCTCTGAGCAGGTGAGCTGAACAGTATCATATCTGTGCCATGGCGTGTTGCTGCTGCCTGGGATTTAGGTCATGGTGTGTAGTGCAAAGGTCTTGCTTCTCCCCAAGATTAGCAGTGCAGTCTCGCCACTCTTCCAGAGTGCTGAACTGTTGCTAATGCCTGCTCTGCTAATACCACTAAGGAGCAGTACTCATTCTTCTCCCTTTTCCTTGAGTAATCCCAAAAGTAGGAAACATGGCTTCAGTCAGCCCTGCTTGCCCTTGAAAGTGGCCCTTTGGCTTTTTACATGTTTGCATGTCTTCGTCCACACATTAGGTGCATACAAACCTTTCTGTCACCTGAACATGGCCACTGTTGAGCCCTCTGGTGAGTCCCAGCTGGTAAACACCAATATGAGCACACTCCATGGTGCAGCAGTGCTGGTAGGTGTGGGTTTTCTACTCTGACCCTGAGTGCAGAAGGTCTTCTGCCAGCAAGGGATCTCACAGCATCGGGAAAGTTGACTGAAAGAACATTTGCTCCATTGTCATAGAAATTTTAAGCTGCACATGGAAACTGAAGTTTGAACTAGTAAAATTGTTTCTTTGACAAGTATTGTAACAAAAAAATAGAAAAAGAAAAAAAAAAACTAAAACCCTAAACAAACAAAAAAAGGCAGCAGCTTGCAATAACTTTCATCTTGAAGTTTTCAGTGAAGCAATGTAACTCTTGAAATTTGGTCTTTTTTTTTTTCAATTGTCCCCTTTCCAATGGGAAGAATTTCTGAAATCCCACTATTTTTGTTTCAAGTTCTCATGACACCAGAGTTAATTTTGGGGAATATAAATCTGCCTTTCCATGAGAACTGCTCACGATTAATTACCTGCTACTTTGTGAGCAGTACTAGCCAGTGTTTCACTAGTAGTTAAACACCACCATACTGAAAAAGATGCCAAGATATGAAGGGATTTCTCTTAAATCCATCTGCAACACAGATAATTACAGCAGTAATCATTATATGTTAACACAACTTTACTTCATTCCAGATGTGCATGAATTGCAGCACACATTCCAGTTTGCTGCTGGTGCAGTGGGATTATTCATCCCTTGCACAAACAGGTGCCATTTATACTGTGGTCAGTGAGAATTAGTGTCATATTGTGCACACTCGAATGGCCTTCTCTGGTATAATTTACTGCAGCCAGGCCGTTTGTGTTAGCATGAACATTGCAGGAACCTGTGGTTTTATACAAAAGGCAGCAGTGATTTCCATTAAATTTTCTGTTGTTATTATCACACAGTTAGTTCCTCAATTAAAGAACCAGACACGGCAAGGGTTTTTTTAGCACAACTAAATATATCATTATGGAAAGAGATTATTTTTTCCTTAGCATCAAGGCTGTAGATGATCCTTGGGCCACTTTGGTGTCATTTGTTTAATGCACTTTTAAGATTGTTTAAGATGAATTCATTCCATATAATGAATGTCTCACTGTGAAGAGTTTCAAACAGATTTACAGTCCCTGATGCATTCAAGATTGAAATGAATTACTGCTGGTGGAGGACTGTGAGAAATGAAAACCATTAGGGGATTCATTAGTGCTTTAGACAGTCAAATGTGCTGGCCAAAATATGCATAGCCAGTAATTTATCAATTCAGTCTCTCTTCCTGTTTCCAAGTCACAGACAAGAACACTGCAGTGCCCACCAGTTCATTCAGTAGTTGTGTCTATTCAGCAAATGTTTAGGACAAAGATCATTCAGTCTTTGAGTGCTCATAAACTCGCTGCTGTGAGTAGTCTGTCGTCTCCTCTTGGGCTACACGACTGATCTATGGTCCTTAACGGTCTGCTCCCTGACTGGGTAACAGTAGATTGTGTAATTTACTGAATCCTAAATTGTCTGAGTATCTAGAAAAAGCAGCTAAAAGGGTGGAGAGACTGTCACTACCAGCCAAACTTTTTTATGCCTGCCTTTCCCAAGTAAACTGTATTCTTGATGTAGCTAGTGGAGCCCTGGTTTTCAAATAGCCCACTTTCTCTCTGCCCACTTTATTTATTTTTTTTTTTATATATCAACAGAGATTATATTTGCATATTATTCTTTCTGAAAAGATGTGGACCTCAGGCAGTCCTCAATCAGAAAGATCTGCTTTCATTTTTTAAGTCACCAAAGTCCAACAGAGTACCAATGTTTTTAAGAACTAAAAAGTAAAATAGAAATGCTGTTCTGTGCCTGAATAATGCATGGGGTGCTTGCTCTCAGATAAAAGTTTGAGGGTGAATGCTGGTTTGCATTCAAGCAAGAAGGTGATTTCAGATTGTCAAATGCATAAGATCCGTGAACTGCCTGGCAACAGGGTAAGTTAATCAGTTCACCAGCTTTAAAACTGAGTTTGGTGTGTTCATGAACAGAGTTATATGAAAATGGCCTGCAATAGTGCAGGGAGGATTGGTGGGTGATGCTGGGGTCTCTTCCAGACTATGCTCTTGAGGATGTAGGGTCCTCTGAATCATAAATGTGTTCAAATAAAAGTTTCAGGAGTGAGTGAGAAAAGGGTGAATGTGGTTAGCTGGACCTTCAGTAATAACTGACTGGATCTTGAGTAATCTTAGCAGTGGAGAGTGTTGGAAGAGCCATCTGGGAGAGAAGAGGAAAGTTCCAAATGGTCCTGAAAACTTTTGCACTTTTTTTCTGTTGTCTGCAATGGCCACAAGAGTCATTCTCAGAATCTGCAACGCAAAAGACTCAGCCTTGTCTGAGGCCACTGCACATTCAGTTTCCAGACTGTTTTGGTTAATTTACCTCATTCCATCATTCCTTATGTACCAAGATAGAAGATACTTGTGTAAGCCCTGTACAGCAGAACACCTGCATCCACCTATGTTGCGACACTGATTTAATGTCTATTGGTTTCCATCAGTCTTTACAAAAGCTGTATGGGGAGCAACTAACATGCAGCTGAAGAGAATTAGTTCCAGCTTCAGACTTTGTTTCAGCAAAGTATTTAAGCATGTGTTTTTCTTTAAGTATGTGCTAAGTCCCATGACTTCAGTGGGATTTAAAGACATCTAAAGCACCCTTCCAGAATAGGGATTGTTTCCTGAATGATCCACTGGGACCAACACTGACCCCTGCCTTGATTCAACCTTTTGAGCTTCCCCCTGATTATCCATTGGAAGAGAAGAAGGATTTATCACCCGTAAACCAGATGAATTGCATCCTAAACAGTAGAGATCCCTATAGGTCAGAAGAACTGCTAGATCATTCTGTCCAGTGTCTGTTTCATACCCACTTATCCTCCATGGCAGGGCCCTTAGTGCAAAGCATTTTGATTTGAAATGTCATTGGTCATAGACTTTTACTGAATATGTTCCTCCTGATTATGATTGAAGATAACTGAATTGTTGTGCTATGGGCATGTTTCAGGTGTGCAGCGTATTAGAGAGCTTGGAGCAAGAATACAGACGGGATGAAGACTGGTGTGGAGGTCGAGATAAACTTGGACCAGCAGCTGAGATAGACCATGTCATCCCTCTGATCAGCAAACATCTGGAACAGAAGGAGGCTTTTCTCAAGGTCTCAGTTTAGTTCTCTAATAAATCAGGAAAACTCCCCGTTAAGTAGTCAATTTAAAGCAGCGTTGGTGAGTTTGAGAGGAGTTTTGAAGTGTAATTCCAGTTCAGCTACTGGCTGGCTGTACAAGCCCTAGGCCAGTTTCACGCTGTTATAGTAGGGGTAATAATCATTATCATCAACCCATATCTCAGAGATGTCATCAGGACTAATTAGGTGGTATTTGCATTGCAGTTGGAGGATGTTAGTTGTTGTGCCAGTTCAAAGTTGAAATTCTCAAGATTGCATATGATGAATATTATAAATGACAGGTATTATAAAGCATTTTGGTGTTGGCTTATACAAACCATCCAGCATTTCAAGTCCTCCAAGCCAATAACTGAAGAACTACTGACAACTGAAGCAATTGTGTCTCTGCAGGGCAGCACCAGGATGGAGACAGAGATTTCCTCCTGCCTTCCAGGTGCTGCTTTGTAAGAGCTGTGGAGCTGACAGGCTGACAAGTCAATTGACAGCCAGCCTCCCACCTTCCACTAAAACGGATATACAACGTGAAACTATGCTTGCAGGCAAGGCTTAAGAAATTACGCCTCTAGATTGTACATTTTTTTGAAACAATGAGCGCTGGTTTTGAGCGATAGGTTAGCTTTGGCTGGATTGAAAAAGTGTGATGTACTAGCTCTTTACAACCTGTTTCTTTATTACTGTCATTAATTTACCTTAAGATATAAATACCAGCCACTATATTCAAAATGACTCATGTATTAAATTTATGAGGCTGCTAGTTTATTAGCTGAGTTTATTGACTCTTAGCTGGAGCTCTCGTGTTCCCATATGAAAGAGAACTCCTCCCTGCAAAATAAGAAGAGAACTCCCTTGGGTCCCCTTTGCTTTATTTGCTCATCTTTACCGATTCCTTTTGGTGGTGGCTGTTTTCCTTAGGCTTGTACGCTGGCACGAAGGAACGCAGAGGTATTCCTCAAGTACATCCACCGGAACAATGTCAGCATGCCTGGAGTAGCAAGCCATACAAGGGGGCCTGAGCAGCAAGTGAAAGGTTGGTGCAAGGACAGCATTGAAGCTTTTGGTTGCTTCCCCCTCTACTGTGTGGTCATCCTAAAGTTTGGGAACATGCTGAGAAGGCACCTTAAGTTTTGCCATCTGCGGTCGCTAAAATGATACATATGTCTGACACCTTTAGCAATGGTAGCAAGGCTCTCAAAAAGTCATCCCTCTTCTGCTGGGTATGTGTTCTTGTACAGAACTCTGCTGTTGCAAGTGGTGGTGGGAGAAAAAAGAAAACATGAAACATGGGCTCTGTCTGGCTTCTCTTGTCAGGAGAGTCCATGGGAGGGACACTGTGCCATCCCCCATCATGTACGTTGTCAGCCAAGATGATATGACACTATTTTGCCTTAATATCTAAAAATGCATAAACAAATAAGCAGATATCAAATACAAGGTCTAGATGTATTCTGTTGAACCCCAAACTTGTTTGTCTCTAGGATGAATCTGCTATTTTTTTTTGTCCCTGGAATCCTGTTTGATGTCCTACCACATCAAACAGTCACCAGTAGAAGTATCTGTCTGTAGTTATTCCTTTGGTCAAAAGAGCACCATTTACAATCAGCTGATACATCTGAGATGTTTAAAATGTTTCCACTTCTCTGCTTAATTAAACAGTTAATCTGTGCCTAGCGATGCTGCAAGGTACTGATAAGAGGGAGTAAAATGAATCTGCAGAAACAAACCATTTTTTTGTTGTTATTATTATTGGCTTTTTTACAAGCTGCAAAAAGTTACGGATTAAAAGCAGTGCAGTTATATATGTGGGAGGGACGGGAACTTTGGTTGTGCACAGAAGATGAAAACAGTGCTACTGAAAAGATTATTTTCCTTCCTTTCTTTCTATAACAGTTCTTCAAAGTTAACATGACTTTGTTCAAATTTTCCATGCTCCTGTGTCAAATGCTTGTTGCTGTGGACTTTTGTTCCCTACATTTAAAAATCACAGGAAAATTAATTAAATCCTGACTCAGCAAGCCCTTAAGTATCCACCTGATATAAGCTTATGAGTGTTCCTCACTGAGTTTGCTTGAAATTACTCACTTATATTAAAAAAAAAGCTAGTATATTAGTCTTTTTCTAAGGCAAACATGTAATTCTTATGCTTGGCAAGTCTAGCCACCCCCAATCTTTAAAGAGGACGCTTTAGTTTAGAATAAAGTTACCATTTAGTAGGACACTTATTGTGCTTCCAAAGCAAAGTCATTGATACAGAGCAAAATTAGTTTTATTTGTCATAAGCTGTTTATGCAGAGACCTAACCTAGAGCACCATGTCAAGCTTCAAGTTCATTTTGTTATTTGGAGTTCCGTCAGCAGGGACTGGGCTAGGTTTTGTAATTAAGTATTGCAGATTTTTTCACTGTAATCAGCATCACACGTGTAAATGGGGAGGGGTACATCCAAATCTGTTCGTTGCCACCAGTGTTGATACATAAGCAATGAATATCAGTACATTCGGAAAGGGTTTAGGGCGAGAAAGGTTATTAACAGATGCTGGAAATGATCCTAAGTCACTGGAAGTAGCTGAGAAGGGAGACTCAGTGTTTTAATACAGAAGAGTGTGGCTGCTGCCCGGGCTGCATGAGCCTAAACCCTCTCTAGTGGATGCTCCTCTTTGAGAATGGGGCAGGAGGGGCTGATGTGCCTCACCTGCCCAGGAAGCCACCTGAGCTCCCTACCCAGCCATGGCTGGCATGAGCCACGCTGCTGCCAGCTACACGTCACTTTACCTCAGTTTAATTAGAAAAGCTTGGGTTTAACTAAGGTTCATGTCACTTACACAGTGTAAATCTCTTGCACGCTCTCTGCGTGTAATCTTTTTGGTGAAACCCGTGGAGTTAAATCACACCCTTTTATCAAGTTGATACAGTCTGTCTCAGCATTCAGGTTCTGAAGAGTGCATATATTCCAGAATTCAAGGAGTAGCAGGTCTCCTGCTGGTCTGTCTCTTCCTAAATCTGGGTGTCTGTCACATCCCCGTCACACAGAAAACAGTTTAGAGGACCAATACCAGGCCTCCACCCAAAATTGTAGCCCAGCAATAACTGCACAGGGAGCAGCACACAGGGGGTCACCAGGCAGCACAGCTGCAGAAGAAACCTTACCAGGTATGTCCAACTAGGGGCTCAGGTCTGAATTAAATTCAATTATGACCAGAGCTCATGCATGACAGTAGGCTTTGATGCCAAGTGCTGTGTAGCCTGTGCCCAGAGCAACAGACGAGGCAGTAAAAGGGTAACTTCTCCTACATCAACCACTACTAGACTCCTGGAATAGGCAACAGAAGAGAATGGAAGAACTATAAATCAGGTACCCCACTGTATTTACTCAGTAAATCCCAGATACGGTTCTAACATCTTCTCCTTTACCAGATAACTTTGCAACTGCACTTTTTTGTTGGTTTTTTGTTTGTTTGTTGCTCTTGTGAGTGTGGTTCAGGCAGAGTGAGTAACTTCAGCTTTTTATGGCTTATTTCTGTATGCACTCAGGATTACTAATCATGTAGATGTTTTCCTTTGCCGTACAGCCATTCTGAGTGAGCTGCTGCAGAGGGAGAACCGGGTCCTTCACTTCTGGACCCTGAAGAAACGAAGATTAGATCAGTGCCAACAATATGTTGTCTTTGAGCGCAGTGCCAAGCAGGTAGTGTAAAAAAAACCCCACATTTTCTTTTTGTCCTGGCAGTGTGTAAATATTTCTTTTATTCGTGCAATGCCTCTGTGTGGAGTTTCAGTTGCAATCTCAAGTTGTATTTAAAAACTGTAACGTTTGAAAACATGGTAAATGCAAATATTTAAAAGAATTTAAGAAAATTCCAGAACCCAACCACAAAACTTGGGTTTTTTGCCAGGTCAGATTAATTTCTGGTTTTGTTTGCTTTTATACTTATTTTCAAACAAATGAACTTCTTTTATGAAGCTATTACTGAATGAGAAAACTGCTTTTCCTGCGTGCACATTTATCTGTATGTAAGTAGAATTCCCTACCTTCCTTTTTCTCCTAGGAAACGTACAGCACCTTTTGTATCCTCTCCCATTTGCTTTGATTATTGTGCTCTTTTTATGTATTCCTAGAAAGTGTTTTAGTACACATCATATTAAGTCCCAATGGATTTGATGTCCTTTATTTAGCAGATTCTTTTTGTCAAAGGATTAGTTCTTGAAATACAAAGACTGTTTTGTTTTTCCTTCATTTTTTTTTTACATTCACAGGCCTTAGACTGGATCCAAGAAACAGGCGAATATTACCTCTCTACTCACAACTCCACGGGGGAATCAGCAGAAGAAACTCAGGAACTCCTGAAGGAATATGGGGAATTCAGAGTACCTGCCAAGGTAAACAGTGACTTTAATCTAATTATGACATCTGCCTTAGTCTATGTTTATGATCCTGTTTCAGTGCCTTAAATCTCTGTAATAATATTCTCTTTATTTTGTATTTTCCTCCTGACATTCCTAGCCCAGAAGATGTCTGAGAACTTTGATCTTTCATTTTTAGCAAGGCATAGGCACAAAAAGGGGGGTTTCTCCCCTTGGTTTGTACAGGTTATGAAGACTCTTTGTTCTGATCAGAAGGAAGAGAAAGTCCATTTGTGTACAGAGTTCACAGGAACCTAATGAGATACACCCTAATTCCATCCTCTAACAATATTACAAGAGTAGTATAGAGTAACTAATTGATCTGAACATATCCAAGGTCATCTTGGATTACCTGTCTCTTTCTTCTGTCATTACAACCACAATTTGATTCATTAATTCCAGCTGGTTTGATCACGGATGATCATTTATCTCATTAGCAATAATCGGCTGATCTCAACAAAATACTTTAAATAAATGGGTTTGTAAACTCCAGGGTGAACATTTTTTAATACAAAGCCACATTACCAAGAATCTATTAATTTATATGGAGCAATTCTGAGAAATCTGCTGGGGTTTACAGAGGAATGGCGATTGGATCTACTTCAGACAAATTAATTCAAGCCATAGGTAATTCACAGACAGTGAATCCACAGGGGTATTAACAGTCACTGATAAGGATCTGAATTGCAAAGTTGGACTGCAGCAAGACCGTGGCCTTGGTATTATGGAGCTTCATTTCACTGTCCTGAAATTGATCTTCTGTAATCCTCAAATTCCTCATTAGGCTGTACTTGCATGGGTTTGATTCACATGGTGTTCTTGTCCCCTTCCTTTTTCCTTAGCTTGCATGTTTGTGAAAACGGGAGGTAACTAGCAGTGGGTGGAAGTTCATTTAATCAGACAGGACCAGTACAACATTCCTTTAACAGTACTCCTGGCCTCTAACCACCCATAATCAAACCACCCGAAATCATGTTCCAGGTTATAATTTAATTTTGATCAGAATAATCCTGATTCATCCTGAAGTTTCCAAACTATTTCTACTCTTGACTTAGCCTAGGCTTGAGGTTTTGTTCCTTGTTGACTATTACTGGCTGTTCCTTACACTGATGCCTCTCATCTTGCTCCCTAAGGCTCTAGTAAATCACTTTCTTACTGCTGACCTAAATATATTCACTGCCACGTGCAATCTGGTAAATGGATGTCACTCCCAGACTGATGTTATTCTCAAATTAAGCTGTAACTGAAAGCCTTCCTGATCCCAATAACTTTCTGGCCCAACCAATTGTTTGGAAAGCAAAAACACCAGTTGCTTTTGGGATTGAAGTGTCCTTCAACAGAAAGTCAGGTTTTTACTCCTGACTTAAATAATTAAATACTCCTGTTGCTTAAATAATTAATTTGATAAAATGACCTCTGATTTATTTTGCTGGCGAAACTTCTTGAATTTGGTTTTGTATTTAAAATCTGCTATGTATTTTCTGGTCTGACATTCATTTTTCTGTTTGTGGCCGGATTGCTGATAATGACCAAGTACCTGAGAGCATGTCTCGCTTCAGGCAGAGTGGAAAGTTCTCCCTGCCTCTGAAAAGCAACTTGCCAGTACCTCTGGAGATACGACTGGCTCTCCTTTTGCTTTTGAGGATTAGCATGTGCGTTACAGCTGGAGTGCAGTCTATACAGTTGATATCTCAGTTTTTATAAGCATTTTGTACTTGAGTTGCCTCAAACGTAGGGTCCAGGCACCTTCAGGTCCTAGGATAGATTTGGACTCTAAGCTAAAATTTATAACCAGGTCTTTTGTGCCAGATTTGCACAGGGTTCCTCAACATAGAAAACCAGAGTAACTACAGGGCAGCCAGAGCCCAAGTGGAAAAGATAAGATTTCTGGAAAGTTTGGGGTCTCAGGATATGTTGTGGAGTTTGGGCATCTTTTAGTTTGTAATGCTCTGACTGGAACTAAAATACTGACAGGAAATTTTACAGTAGACCAGGAATTTGGATTTAAATTCTGTTTGTTTCTGCAACAGAGTAGTAGTGACTCAAACTCACTTTCTGGACTGTTATGTGGTGTATTAATGACCTGCCTACACAGGTCTGCAGAACCACCTAGGTATAGATTCAGAGTAACTTGGTGGTTTTTATAAGGTGTGATTCTTAAACCCTATCTTCTACTCCAAGGCTCACAAAAAATAAGTTTTTGGTTATGGGAAGGAGGCGTGCCTAACTTCCAACATGTTTTCCTTTTTTGTGTGTGTGGTTTCAAAAATTTGACTTTTTCTATCTCCTGCAGCTTCTTGAGTGTCCTTGTAAAAATTTCATTGCTTTCATGGTTTACTGGGCAAAGTTTAAAGCATCTGATTCTGTATATGATGAAGTACAGGCACTCTGTAATGATGTATAAAAAATTGTGAGCTGCTTCTGACTGCTGTGTGAATTAAAAGCAAAGGAAATAATAATAATGCAACGTAACCAAGGACTATATTTTGAGCAGCAAACAAAGGAGAAAGTGAAGCTCCTCATCCAGCTGGCTGACAGCTTTGTAGAAAAAGGACATATACACGCCACTGAAATTAGGAAGTGGGTCACCACCGTTGACAAACGCTACCGTGACTTCTCTCTCAGGATGGGGAAATACCGCTACTCCCTGGAAAAAGCCCTTGGAATCAATACAGAGGTACTGTAAGTCCATGTCCTGCTGGGGTGTATAGCAAGGCTGAAAGTCACATAGGGAAATGAAGGCTGTGGTATGAGTACTGCAGGTTATCGTGTGTCCATTAGAAACACTTTAAAACCTAGCCAACTTACCTAGCCAAGCTCTGAACTGTTTCTGAAGAAAAAAAGGGGATTTTAATGGCAGATCAGTGATATAAGGAGGAGACAGATGAAGATCAGAAAGACTTTCTAAGCAAATGTTTGCATCATTCTCCAGGAGACTGTCCAGCTACTGGGAAGGAGGGGGAAACACATTATTTGAATAAAAGTCTGTGTTAATTTTAGCATAAGCCATAAATCCTGATCCCACACCATTGTTTTGAATCAAACTCAGGCTTTGGCTGTACGTTTCCATTCTCTCATCCCTTAACTAACCAAAAAATTGATTCCCCAAGCTCATCTCCGAGCTTTTTTAGGTGAAATAGAGCAACAAAAGAGAAGTAAAAATTAGAACCTCCTGTTATTCCCTGGCCACAGTATTAAGGTGGGGGGTGCCAGAAGGAGAATACTTAAAAACATTTCATTCAACCATCCTTCAAAATTGAGTATCAAAGAAAGAGGAATCAACTGCCTCACACCCTCAAGATACCTTAAATGTACTGTTCCTTGTAAGGGTCTCTAGTTTACACAAATATACTAGCCACAGTCTGGAAAGGTATTTTCATGGCAGAGGGCCATTGGAAGTTAGGATTGTCTCTGTATAGTGCCCTGCTTTATCAGACTGTTTATGAAGTTCCATACTAGGCAACAAATTTAGATGTGAAGGAGCAGGATAAAATTTAGACTTTTGTTGTCAGTACCTATTTCTAGATTGGACTAACAGTGAAGACTATAATAAATCTCACAGTTTGTGTTTTTTTAGATTTCTCTCTACCTTCTTCTTTCTCACTGTAGTTCTTCCAAATCTCTTTGAATTTCCTTCCTTCCAACATTAGTTTCCTTGTCTTACTTTTGTTCCTTCTTATCCATGATCTCATGAACATGCTTCATTCTACACAACAGTAGGGTTATGATGAATTTTAAATCTGTACTGTCTCTTTTTCTAGGATAACAAGGACCTAGAACTAGATATTATTCCAGCAAGTCTTTCAGACCGGGAGGTAAAGCTGCGAGATGCAAATCATGAAGTCAATGAAGAAAAAAGAAAGTCGGCCAGAAAGAAAGAGTATGTCCCCAAATGCTCACAGTCTGCCATGACATGTTTCTAAGAGTGATTCTATGATATTTGCATGACCAGAATTGATAGCCCTGTAGCTCCTTACAGTTGTGGAGCTATTGAGATAAGTCTACAGGTGTAGGGCAGAAGTTGTGACTCGTAGGCTAGAGAAGTTTAGAAAATACAAATTGAAATTCTTTTGGTTTTAATAAGAAGTTACTCTTGTAAAGTGAAAGGATTGAGTCAAGCAATTCGGTTAGACTCTGATGTTGTGGAGATATTCATTGCCATGATTTCTTTCCGGCTATATGTGAAAAGTAAAATGAACCACAAAAAAAACTTTTAAAAAGTTTAAAAAGCTTTAAAAAGCATCTTTGTATGTCTCGATATCATCTGAACTCCAATGACATCCCAAGAAGTTAACTGCTTTAACAAGAGTTCATGTCAAGCTTAGGTTCTAATTTCAGTGGGTGTAGAACTGAGAGAACTGGAAATATTTCATACTAGAGGAAATATTTGGAGAGTTCTTGTTGCACTGAAATCTAGAAGCAGTCTAATTTCACGGTATTTTGTCTTAATTTTTTTGTGAGAATATTCTGGAAAACATTTGTATGTACGAGCCTTCTCAGCCCTCTGAAATTGTCACTAGAGTGCATAACCTTGATAGGAAACCATTTCTGCTTTAGGGAACAGTGGCTACACTTGGTCTGCCTGTGGCACGTTTTCAAAACACTGGGCATTTCAACTCTGCCATGTCCAGCCTCAGGCACTACAGATGTGATTGCTGGGCTCTCCAGCAGTCTGGATTTTCTCCGGTAGGATTCCAAGCTGTTGAAGCCCCTTCAAAGTATTGGTGTTTCCCAAATCCTCTGTGTTGCAACTGAAGGTCAAGTTTCAGGGTGACTTATTGTTGACTGTTCATGAAGATGGAAGTGTTATCAGTGAATCTCAAATCCTTGCTCCTGGGGAAAAAAAAATTCTGAGAATCAGTTGACTGTTAGGGATGGGAATGTAGAAAGTAAATCATACCTCAGAGCTGCAGTAGAATTTTATACAGAACAGATACTTACAAAATAGTCCTACAGGGGGATAGACTATGAAGTGGTATTTCATTCATGGAACTGAAAGGTGGAAAATGAGGCAGCTGAAGGCTTGGAGTAGAAGGACACTGATTCATGAAGACAACAGAAGGATGTTTTGTGTTCATTGTACAAATGCCTATAATGTCCAAAACACCTGAAACACTTCCTTTCTTTCAGATTCATTATGGCTGAGCTGCTTCAGACAGAAAAAGCTTATGTCAGGGACTTACACGAATGTTTAGAGGTAAGTTACAGCCCAGGAAGTCTCCAGTACTTTCAGGAAGGGCATGGTATCCTTTGTGGTGGTGATGTTCACTGTACTGCAAAGGCTGACCTTAACAAGAGTCTGTGTGAGGGTACCACTGTTGGTGGCCAGCTGCAGAGCTGTGTCCTGCTGGTGGTGAAGAGCTGGGTGGGCAGCAGAGGGAGCTTGTCTCCCACTGGCAGAACTCTGCCTTCTGCTCCCCAGGGTGCTGTAGAGGTCTGCACCTCCAGGGACACCTGAGTGTGCTTTATTTCCAAAGATGTGCCTGCAGAGTGAGAGCAATATCCTGGGACTCAGCAAAGGGGAATATATTTGCATGTTGACCCCAACTTGTTGGTTTCTACTCTTTTTTTGAATCATGGAGCATTTTTTTAAGAATTCAAATCTGTTCCTTTGGATCATCTCATGCTAGAGAAAGAGCTGGATTTGCACTGTCAAACACCTTGCCTGGCTCTACAGCAGGGTGTTCTGGTGTTATATTGTGGTATTCAGGGCACTGTGATATTCAGGGCAAAAAAAGCAGAGTGTATTTCAGTGAAATCTGTCAGTTTTCACATTCCTGCAGTCTGAAAGAGCTTTTTATGTATCTAATGCTACTGAAGTGGCAAATCCAGCTTATCTTTCAACTGTTTCTGCCTGCAGTTTTTGGACGCCATCAGTTGGACAGCAAAGATGGGTGGTGTTGGCATGTTTCTGCTTTTTCCTCAGACAACTTCTGAGTGTCAGCACTTTGAATTTCTCTGGAGAGCTTTCTGTGACACTGGAACATTTATTTTTTTTAGCTTGTTTGTTTAATCTCAAAGCACATAGTTCCCTTGTCAGCCTGTGCCTTTGGCAATAAACCAGGGAGATCTATTCTTTTTCACTGCATTTATTCACAAAGCTAAGAATTGCTGGTGTCTTCCAGACCTACCTTTGGGAAATGACAAGTGGAGTGGAAGAAATACCCGCTGGGATCCTTAATAAGGAACACATCATCTTTGGCAATATTCAGGAGATATATGACTTTCATAACAAGTAGGTTTTCCTAACAGTTCTGTTAACATGTACTGACTAAGGAAACCAAAGGCATGTGTATAGCTATAAATCTGTGTGGCGTAACACCAACAGTACATTACACACAGGAGTGTAAAGTAATTGATTTTAAACTTCTAAACTAAAATTGAGTTTAAACTTCGCCTTCAGCTGATTAACAATGTTAAAGTCTTATTATACCAATGTTTTGTAGTTCTGTACATGCTTTCTGTCTCACGGCACTAGATCTAGTCTGGAAGTTTGCCTGTTAAAAGTATGATCTCTTGGAAAACACGAGGGGGGAAAAAAGGAATGGTTGACATGAGCTGGGTTAATCAGTAGCTTTACTGCCACTTCTTGGAGACTCTTTGTATTTAATCTTTAACTAACAGCACTCCCTTTTTTCAAGAGAAGACTGTATATCAGATCAGCTTAGAGGATATTGTTTCCCTGCTATAATGTGAATGCATTAGCAGTTATAAACTTAAAATTTAGGGGTGCTGAATCCCACAAGTTGAGTCTGAATTTCAAAGCCTTTCTTCAAGTTACACATCAAAACCAAAGTAGTTTGAAAAACAAATCATAAAAACCTTCCCTGTTGAAGTTCTGGGAGACTTCCAGTGCTTCAGCCAGATAAATGCACCATCACATACACATAAATATGGTCCGGTAGAGGCTGCCATATGCATGCTTTTGTGCAAGCAGCTTCAAAGCACATCAGGATAATAGATTCAAACTACTTATCTCATTAAAAAGACCTTTAAGTATAGATTAATTGACTTCCAGCCCACAATAATTGCCATGTCATACAGGTAAGTATTCTTCTCCCATTTAAAACTGTGCTAGGATCACCTAATTGCCTTCCTGCTCCGTCTTTGTGGTGCTATGTCTTCATTTTAGTGACCCTTCTGATTACTCTTCTTTTCGACTTTCCCTTGCCCCCTGCTAACACCCCTTCAACCCTCAGTTGTGCCCCTCAGCTCTCTGCTGCTGTCATTTGTCCTTTCTCTGACCCGTTCTCCTCCAGCCTGCTGCTTGTGGATAATCCATTTCCTGCTAAAACTTCTAGCAACGCTAAAATAAATTGTTTCCCCCTTACCTCTACCAGCATCCTGCACAATCTTCTTTGGCTGGTGGTGTTAAGGCATCCCTCAGTCTGATTCAGGGCTGGGCAAACAGCATGCTCAGTTGCTTCTCCTTCTGCAACTTCCAGGCATTGTACTATCTGTAAACAGAGATATCGCTCCTCGTACAAGGTATTGGGAGAGAACTGATTACAAAATCTGCATTTGGGGATTTCACTTCTTACCTATGAATTATCAAGCTTGTTTAAATTGTTGTCCTTTGCCCATTGTGCTGAGTTTGGTGATGGAAACCTGGCAGCTTTGGGCTTCTCTTTTTCACTCTTCTTCTGAACCACTGCACAAGATCCTTATGAGGATTCACAATCTGGTTCTTGAACATGACTTTGCAGTCCTGAATACACTGACCCCCTACAAGGGATTGCTACCTTTTCCTTTCTAGTTGAGTCATGCATGACTGTGCTCAAAACCCAAAGTATATCTTGGCAAGGACACATTTTTTTCCCCTGGCAAGACACTTGATTAGCCTTGTAATCAAGATACAAGTATTGATCATTAGCACTGATTAACTCATTGGTCATTCTGCTTCTCCTGGGTATTTGACTGTAACTGATTACATCTGTGTCTTCTTTTTTTCAGCATTTTCCTGAAAGAACTAGAGAAATATGAACAACTGCCTGAGGATGTGGGCCACTGCTTTGTCACATGGGTAATGAGGCTTCTTCTTTTCATTATTTGTTCAAATTAATTCCTTCAGCAGAGACAGAAACAAGCTGGGAATTGGTGCAAGGGTTGCATCCTTAGCGATAAGTGAGATTAGGAGCTAATATGGAACTACAACTGCTGTGTTCTTCATCTCTCTCAGGGTTCCGTAACCCTGCTCTTCTCCTGAGCAGTGGTGTGAAGGCTTTCCAGAGCCTCTCTCCTCCTGCACTGACCAGCACAGCTTTTACCTCTGCTGGTTCCTGTTTAACTGGACTTCATCAAAGCAAACCTGTATTTAGGGATGATATTAATTTCTTTGCGAAGGGCTCTGGGAGGATGGACATTTAAAATCTTAACTAAAATTCTCTAAGGATGGTATATTATGCCGAGACCTCTACGAAGGGATGGACAACGTATTTTATCAAAGTTTTTCTTCAGAAATTAGTGTCAAATTGCTGACCAAGTGTGTTTTCTCATTCCGTTATCCAATGCCAGGATAATTTCCAGCAGGACTTTGAAATCTTGATGCTAAGAGTCTTCGTGGGCGTAGGAGGCTCCAGGAATTGGCTACAGTAATTTATCTGTATGAAAGCTGTTCTCTTTTCAAAATATTTACCATATAAATCAGCCATCTTTGTGTTTTCTCTGATGGTTTTATTCATATTTCAAAACTGGGAATTAATATTTTAAAAGTCATTATGGAACATTTTCACTTACCAAAAAATGAATATGTTTGGATTGTTTCAAATGGACTTTTAATTTAAAAAACATGATACAAATATTGACGAAATGGATTCTGAAATATGATTTACAAAGAAGAGGTTACATATTTATGAAAGATGGACACATTTACATATTGTTCTGTGCAAAATCTTCACAGAACTATTAAGATACTACCACATCATCTCAGCAATAGAACATGCCCAGAGCTGTGTGTATAGTTACAGATGTACATACAAAGCTGCCTTCCCAATTGCAGGGTCGTGTTATTTACATACCTGGTGTAAAAAAAAAATGCAATAGTAATAAAAGGAGGCCGTTCTCCTCTTCTATTTGCCTGCCTCTCCCTGAGACCAGAGTTCAGCAATGCAAAACTGTTTTGAGGTCTAAGGCAGAAGTGCACAGATGCTTTTAATTTCCTCTTAAAAATAAATAAATTAGGAAATGAAATGCAAAACAGTCCTAGCACAACATAAAGTTTGAGCCATTAAAGTCTGAACCAAGGTAGGAAAGGCAAGTGTGGGCCAGGCGTCACAAATCTGAGCCAGTTTCAAGTCAAAAATATTGGCTCAAGCCAGTTTAAGATAGGTGAGCCTTTTGCTCAGAGTTTCTACACTGGCTTTATCTCAAGTGGGTGAAAGAGCCAACATTTCGTGACTGGGTTTTGAGACCTGGAGACTTTTGGGTAAAATCTGTTTAACATCATTAGAGCTCTTAGAAATTATTTGATAGCTGGATTAAAGTTTTAGTCCTTCCCTCTGTGACACTTGTTAAAGAAAGCCTCCCATAGCTGTTAGACGGTGTGCCTCATTCCCCTCAGAACTGCTCAGGTAAGGTATGAACTCTCTAAAGTCTTCTGTTCTTAATTTGCAATTCCTATCTTGCTTTGAGAGGGTGGGGGTTTATCACCTGTATTTATCCTGGTGAGCCTTAATGAAAGACTGTGCGAGCAGAGAAAGAGCTTATCTTGCTTTCCCCTTGATGTTTATTTTCACAGGCAGATAAATTTCAGATGTATGTCACCTACTGCAAAAACAAGCCTGACTCCAACCAGCTCATCCTGGAACACGCAGGGACTTTCTTTGATGTAAGCAGCCACTGCCATTTTCCTTCAGCACACACATAGTGCAGCTGAAACACCTCTTCTTTACACCCAAGCAACGGGTTCCTTTTTGTGCTTTGACATTTGGGTTTTTCATGCTGTGAAAACTGATAGGCTGTGGTGTGATGGGTGATATTCATCAGTGTAGCAAGTCATTTTTAATGGAGACACACATTCTCATGGGAACATTTATGCGTTTTTCAGACTCAGTCCTTTCTAAAGATCTGGTTTAGATGTACTCTCTATTTGTGGGTTTAGTGGTAAAATGAAAAGCATATCCCGTTATATTTTATGATGTGAAATCCCTAAGTCCAAAACAAGATCCTGTCCTCCAGTTCTGCCAATTTTACCTACCCTATTAAACTGCTCTATACAACTACCTGAAAGAGGTTGTAGCGAGGGGAAGGTCAGTCTCTTCTCCCAAGTAACAGGCTATAGGACAAGAGGAAATGGCCTCAAGTTGTACCAGGGGAGGTTTAGGTTGGATATTAGGAAAAATTTCTTCACTGAAAAGGTTATCAAGCATTGGAACAGATTGCTCAGGGAAGTGGTTGAGTTGCCATCCCTGCAGGTATTTAAAAGGTGTGGAGATGTGGTGCTGAGGGACATGGTTTAGTAGTAACTTGTCAGTGCTAGGTTAATGGTTGGACAAGATGAACTTAAAGGTGTATTCAAACCAAAATGATTCTATGATTCTAAACATTTGCTTCATCATGCTAGTAAGGGACTCCATTGGCTGCACTTAGACTATTTCCCTTACAAGCACCACACCTGGTAATAAACATTTGCAGGTTCCAAGCCCAGTTTTGTAGAGTACTTCTAAACTAAGCTTTCCATCTGATTTTTGGAACCTAATCCACTTTGCCATGCTTTTCTGATTACCTTATAGCTTTAATTAGTTGCTTTTGTGAAAAAAAAAATGCTAATACCTCTTTTCGAAAGCAATGACAATCTTTTTACGAATGTAACCACTCATCAGGATCCAATCTGCCTGACATGAATTGGCTCCTCTGGTTTTTGTATGTACCAACAGTTATAGCATTTCCATTAAACTCAACACTGAAAGATCTCACATGAGCCAGATGAAAAGTGATGAACACCTTTTTCTTTTGCCTTGTTACCGAATGGTGTAAAAGTAGAATTGAACTGAAAGAGATTTTCCAGGAGGTGGCGCTTGAGCCTATTGAATGGTTTGTACTGGTTGGTGACTCGTTGAGTGTTTAGGCTGCCTTAGGTGTCTTATCAGTGCTGTTCACACAGGTTAAAAGTGTTTCCTCAGTTGAGCTTTTCCACTCTAGCTCTGTATATGGGCTAGAAACCTGCCTGATGTTGCTTAATAGAGAATATTCTTGTGTTAGCATCTGCTGTTTTGCAAGGGGAGATGCTTTCCTTCCTTTGGTGGGAACTGTGCTGGGCTACCCAATGATGCATATGCAAAAAGAGAAAGATTGCTATCCCCCCCCCAAATCCTCTACAAGTCACTCATCTGACTAAGGTAGTGCGAAGTACCTGTAGATCCTTCTTATCTTGATCCTGGATTGGCAGTGGTTCAGTGGCAGGACAGAGGACAGTCTGGCCCAACTAATATGGTGGAAATGGCTGGTTCTTTTCTTCCAGGAAGAGCCTGGACTTACTGCAACCCTTCAGGGACCAGAGGGAGGAGCTGTAGGGAGAAGGTCCCTTTCCAGCAGTGTATTTGTCTGATTGCCATGTAGCAGTGCTATTTCTTCCCAGCTGCAGGTTCCTGTGCAGCAGGGACAGCTGTCATTCCACCATCCCACTCTGTCTCCACACAGTCTGACCAGGGAGCATCCTGGCAGAGCAAGGAGGGCCTGAAGGGGAGGCATTTTGCTGGGAGCATGCCCTGCTTTTCAGAGAGCTGGGAGAAAGGATAGTGCTAAATTCATTACTTGGATCCTACAAAAACAAGTGTTCTTAGCCAGCTCCAGGAAGTTCACAGACATGGCCGTGGTCTTGCTGGCTCCCGCAGTTCCTAATTGAGTCCCAGCCATGTGCTCTGCAGACGCTGTCCCTGTTTGGAGCCAGCCGTGACTCAGCTTCATGCAAACTCCATTAACCCCCACAGAGAGCCCCTTCCCTTTTGGGTCTTATTCATGGCACCAGAGATATTTTTTTCTGAGACAAACTTGCCTAGTACAAAAAAAAAAAAATATCTGTTGGCATATTGTGTGAAAAGTGGCCGGTTTTGTATCCCAGCATAAAGATAAGCACTGGAGCTAAAAAAAAAAACAGTAACCTGGTAGTCAGCAGAAAATCAGACTGTATACTGAAAGAAAATCTCTGGTTTTGGCAGCTCTTCCCCCTTCATCTTCTGTAACTTCTTCCCTTTACAGCTTCAAATTTACCCTCCAGTAGCTGGAGATAAGTCCCATTCCCCCTCCCCATCTGCTCCCTTAGGAACTGAGGATTTCCTGATGGCCAGGAGTAAGGGGAGACATGCCTGGGGCCTGGCAGAGACAGAAGGAATTCCAACCTGTTGTATTTCAGCAAAGAATAAGTTTGAAGCCTTTTAGATGGCTAAATATGTGTGTTAGGGTCCTGTAGGATTTTCAGGAGCTCCTAACTCCCGCTGGAACCAGTTGGAGGAAGGCAGCAGGCCCTTTGCAGGCCTCACCAGATGCCCATCTGCAATGTCTCCAGAAGTCCGTGAGCACAGCACACTGATCAGCTCAGACATTTTGGTTGAGATTCAGATGACAAACCAGAAGTATTCAGTGCTGTAAAAGGTATCATAAGGGTATCTCTCCCAGCCCACAGGTGCCACCTCAGAATAGCATAGGTCTGTCAGCGCTGTGTCAGCCCTGTTCCTCCCATGTGGATATTTCAGCTACCCCAGGGCTCTCAAATGGTACTAGATGCTTATGTTTAGACAGCTAAATTACACCCTACGCATGCAATTTAATTTAATGTCACTCTGTTTTAATTGAATGTTAAGATTACTTTCAGCCTTCATAGCTAGGAGAAGCCATTTAACATGACAGATAAGTCATATTTAAATGGAAGCTTGTGTAGTTTGCTCAACACAGCCTTAGCTTGACTTACACACAGCCCCTGCAGTTTAGATGGCCTTGGGGGACTCTGCAGTTTATTGCCAGCCTCTATGAAACCACAGTTATTTGCATGTGAGCTTAAAGAGAGTTAAAAAATAAAGAAATACGGAGATCCAGAGCTAAAATTAGTTATGGGTGGTTCTTTCTGGCAAGGGGGTAAATGGTTTCAGGGACTGACTGCTGTTTTTATATTTTCTAGGAAATTCAGCAAAGACACGGCCTGGCCAACTCTATCTCTTCTTATTTAATCAAGCCTGTCCAGAGGATCACAAAATACCAACTCCTACTGAAGGTACCTTAGTGAGCTGCCCAAACCAGCTCGTGCAGAGCAGTTCACAGGTGTAATGAGTTAACTTATTCTTAAGCGAGCTGCTTCATCACCTGTTCATGACCTGTAAACAGCTCCTGCTGAGCTGATACTCCTATTTCCCAGGCCTGAGCATGGCAACAAAGTGTGAAATCAGGTTGGGTATTTTAAAGGAAAAGACTCACAGAAAAACAAAAAACAAATAAACCAACAAAAAACCCAAACCAAAAAAACCAACCAAGTAAAAAACTGATCACCTGTTTCAGCTGGGTTTTTTGCATCCAAGTAGAGTTAACCCTAAAAAGTGTGAACTGGGAAAGGGAAATTGAAGGGATGACAGAACTGTTTACTTTCCTTCTTGCTAAGTTTGTGATGTAATAACTTGATTAAAGGCTTCAACGATGGCAGTAATGAACTTTGGTAAATTTCACTGACTCTTGACTGAAACTCCTTCACTGGCATTAGATTCTGTTAGGGAGTTAACAATTTTGTGTTTGAAAAACAGGGAAAAGCTTCCTATACAAATCAAAGGACTTCCAAGTGAAACATTAACTTTTGCCATTAACCCACTTTTGTGGGTTTGTTGCAAATGGGTTACAGGCTTTTGCAGTATCTTGTGAGTAGGTGAATTTTAGATCTAATTTAACCAGCCACTGTTCACTTCAAAACTAGTAAACCAGAGAAGAAAAAATATCTGGGGGATAAGGGAAGAGACAGATCCTGACTTTGAAAAGCTAGGACCAGGTATAATACTATAATCTCTTTAAACCTTCCTGTGTATATACAAAATGTGTGTTATGCTGTACTAGGAAGGTACTTACTGGGAGCATTCAATATGCTGACAAGTCTGTGCTTTGTCCTAGTTTACTGGAACAACACACAGGTTTACCATAGTCCTGTTAGTGCTGTGGGGCAGTGAGCCTGCACTGCCCAAACCGTCTGCTAAAGGGAAGGCTAAAGCACCCCTTTGGGCTCCTCCTGAGGTGAATCTTTCCTGAAGAGTCCTCCCTGCCCTGGGCACAGCACTCTTGCCAGCCTTGCGGTAGTCACCAGAGCTGCTGGATCAGGCAGGGGTTCCTGTGAGCTGGCTGGCACAGCTAGACTGAATGTCCCCAGAAATCTTCTGAGTGTCCAGTTTCACTCAAGAGCACCTTGTTTTGTCTTGCTTTGTAGTCGTTCCCATTTGATCCCCACTATCTGTGAGCATCCGCAGTGGGTTTTGATGCAATTCAGCGTTCTCCTGTCACTGGTAGCAAAGCAGTTGCGTGTACCCATTAACATATTCAGATACAAAAAGTGGGTTTTGATGCAATTCAGCGTTCTCCTCACTGGTAGCAAAGCAGTTGCGTGTATCCATTAAGATATTCAGATACAAAGCTAGCATGTTGGTCGGAGTTTGTTTATAGATGTTCTGCATTGCTTCTTAGGAACTGCTAACCTGCTGCGAGGAGGGCAAAGGGGAACTCAAAGACGGTCTGGAAGTGATGCTCAGTGTCCCAAAGAAGGCCAACGATGCAATGCACGTCAGCATGCTGGAAGGTAGCAGATGGGCAGATGGACAGGGCAGGGGAGGGACCCACTGATAAATGAAGCCTTCTAGTAACTTGTATAGAAAGTCGGTTCAGGGTGATTGTAGCAATGCTGCTGATTGATCATCGTTTTCAGGTCATTCCTAACTACTTTCTGATATCACTCCAAAATCTGAGGGGTTTATTTATTTATATGTTATGTGTGAGTATATATGAATTTATACGTGTACATAAATGTATGTGTTTGTGTGTACATATACAATGTATATGTATATTTGGTTAAAACATTCTTAATGACACAAAAACACCCCTCCTGAAACAGTATCAGTTTAGCTGCTGGCAACCATAAGGTTTATTGAATGAAAACATTTCTAAATACTGTCTCAACATTTCAAAAGGAAAAGTTCTGGTTTTCCAAGTCAAAACAGCTTGTGTTTCAAAATGTTAGTATAATTATCCCAAAGACTAAAAAAAAAAAAAAATTATTAAAAAGTATTTCAAAATTACAGAAAAAAATATTTTGATTGCCTCAAAGTTAAGTCTTTTATTGGCTTTTTGATGTGTGGAGTATTTCTAAAATTTAAAAATTTTAAAAAATTTATCCTGGACACAGATACTTTATTGTCTCTCAAACGTTTTCTCGGTCTGGGAAAATCATTTCTATCCTGGCTTGAGTCAGAACCAGGAAACGAGAAGAGTATTAAAACAGGCAAGAGAAAGGAAATGGTGCCAGTAGCTAAGCAGCACATTAAGACCAAGTGATTAAAATTGCAGGGGGCAAACTGACCCAGCATATGTAGAAACACTATGAAGATGGTTTTAACTGTGGTGTCTGCTGAAAAGCAAGGTTTCCCAAAATAATGCCTGGATAATCTGTCCTCATGAGATGACCAGCAACACGCAATAATAAAGAAGCCGAGATGACTTTGTAAGGGTAGACAAGCACTTGTACAGTTGTCTTCTGAATAAAACATTATTTCTGAATATTTAGGGCAGGGACCAGGGCTGTTTGCTGCTCTCTACTTGCTGCTCTCCCAGGGCTATCCGGCATGAGCAACAGAAGGGTCTGCTGGTAGAGGAGCAGTCCCTGGCTCTGGAGTGAAGTGTGAGCCACAAGCTGATGAGACAGCAGCTTGGAGGGCACCTTGCACTGGGGGACTCCCTTTTCACTCAAGCCTCCCTGTTATGTGGAGGGAGTCCTGTGATCCTCAGCCGTGTGAAGGTTTTTTGTCATACAGCTTGGAAGATGAGAAACTCCTGGAAACCTTGTTTCAGACACAGTACCAATTAACTGTCACAGATGTAGCTCCCCCATGCCACTGCTGTGGACTCACAGGCCCTAGAATGTTGGGTTAGTCTGCTCGAAGGCATCGTGGTATGATGGAGCACTTCCAGCTACCACACGTTATGTTTCTCTGAATTTCCGTTGATGTGCATAAGATTCCTTGCATTGCAATTCTATGTACAGTAACCACCACTGAAACCTTTATAATATTTATCTTTAAGTAATGACTACTGTATTTTAGCAGCAGTCTCACTTAGCGCATATGACATATTTGCCTCTTAAATAATTATATCGTTGCAGTAGGAAAAAAAAATAATATATTTTCTCTGGGGCAATGGATGCCCATTAATGCACTTGCAGAATATGCATCAAAAAAAAAAGAGTAAGACCCTTTTATTTCAAGTCCTTACTGCTCTAGTGTTTCTGGGCATTACTGGAACAAATACAAGCCAATGTATTTTGTGGTTTTAGGGTTTGATGAGAACCTGGACGTCCAGGGAGAGCTGATTCTTCAGGATTCCTTCCAAGTGTGGGATCCCAAGTCTCTAATTCGGAAAGGCCGTGAGAGGCATTTGTTTCTCTTTGAAATCTCTTTGGTGTTTAGCAAAGAGATCAAAGATTCTTCAGGACACACAAAATATGTTTACAAGAACAAGTTACTGGTAGGTGTGGCTGCAAAGGAAATATTCTGGGTGTTGTGTTTCTTGTAGGTAGAGGTGGAGTTTGGGGGATGGCTCCCATGTCCCCATGTTGGGGATACTCATGTTACCTGGAAGGGCTCGCTCTGGGCCCTGTGGGGCTCACCAGGAAGCCAAGCTTGCAGTGAGTCTGGAGATGTTTAAGAAAGTGAGACGTGAAGGGTGGGTGGGAAGGGCAAGGAGGATCACTCAAGCCATTCACTTCCTTGCAATACCCTGGTGGTTTTCTGTATGTAGCAAAGCAGAGACAAGATCTCACTCCTCTATCCACCCCTGTCTCCCCACTTCTCCCTACAAATGTAAAGTTTTCTGGGCTCATGAGGCTTGATATATATGAAATCTCTCATCATCTCTCCTCCACACTAGACCTCAGAACTGGGAGTGACTGAACATGTTGAAGGAGATCCCTGTAAATTTGCTTTGTGGTCTGGACGAACACCATCCTCAGACAATAAAACAGTGCTGAAAGTAAGTCTTTTCTGCTTGTTTCCTTTGCCTTTAGAGCTGCTAGTTGAGGCCTTGGGAGCACTGAATGCAAGGTCAGTTTCTTCCCTCCTCATATTCGCATGGCTTCCATGTCTGTCAGCAGGGTCATGCCTGCATCAGGAGCAATTCAGCTCTAAGGCCTCAGTATGAACCAAGAAGTGCTGTCGTGCAGCCTTGCTGAAATTGCATCTCCTTTTGCAACCTGGGTTGAGCAGCTGCACATTGACACGGGGCAGGTCTCGGTGTGTTTGTGGGAGGTGTAGTTCTCTTAGTCCTTTGCCATTGGGTGACAACCAGCCTATTCCTCAAAACTGAAGAGCTGACAGCCATTTCTGTCAAGTGAGTTTCTAACGAAGAATTCATGTTATAGTTATTTTGTCTGAGGAAATCCCAGCTGTGCACTGATAACCTATTTCCCCTCCACAGAGTGGGGTGTATTGCTAGCATTAAATATATTTATCCAGAGCTTAACTGCTTTGCTGTTGCTTGCCAAGTAGGTCTGGTAAAAATGCTTCAGTTCTTCTGGGGTTACCAGGTACTCCAGCAGCTAAAACAATACAGCAGAGTCGAGAAACAGTTAATCATGCACTTTCATCAGCCAACCACGATTCTTCTACATAGGAGGTGACATGCTGGGAATATGATAAAGTATCTGTCTTTCTGCCTTGTGGAACTTTAGGCATCCAGTATTGAAACAAAACAGGAATGGATCAAAAATATCCGGGAAGTCATTCAAGAAAGGATTATCCATCTGAAAGGAGCTTTGAAAGAGCCAATTCAGCTCCCCAAGACACCAGCAAAGCAGCGAAACAACAGTAGAAGGTAACCTCAGTTGTTCCATACAACGTGAAATCACTAGTTTTCTCGACCAACAGTGTGGGCTTTTGACTGCATTCACTTTTTCTTACTATAATCAAAAGCAGTTTTCATCGTCTTTCTTTTTTATATGTTTTCTTGGCAAAAGTAGCAAGAAAGAACTTATGTGATATACATATAAAGGTCTTTTATTTTAGTACTCCGAAGTATTGGAGAGAAACGAACAGTAAAAGTTCTTCAGAGTCCAAGGTTATGTTTCTTTCCCAAAGTAGAATTTACTTCTTCACATTTGAGTACTAACAGATTATTTTTTTTGCTGTTTGTTTTTTTGAATTGCTTGACAATGAAAATCGCAGCTGGTCATGATAAGTGGAGAATCTGTGTTTCATCATCAAATACAAACCCATTTCAGCCTGTGAAGTTACATTAATTTTTTTTGTTAACTTCTTTGAATCGTGGATTAAATAGAAATTATAGGAAATGAATTGTTCTTTTGTTTTCATGCTAGAATTCTGAAAAGCCACCTGTAATTTGAGCATCTCCATTTCCTTATCAAGTTCTATCACTCTCTTACTTCAGGATGAATTGTAAAGGCATCCAAAGCATGAGTAAGGAAGGACACTCAGGAGATCTGCAGCAAAGCAGAGATACAGACATTTCTTCCTGGGGATGTGCACCAATACAAGAGTTTCATAGTACAGAATGGGATCTCAATTTTTTTTTTTTTCTTTGTCCTTAAATTATGTATTTTGTACTATTTAAATGTTTATTTAGAAAAACCAGTAAAGATGTAGGAGAACTATATCTATACAGCAAAAGAGAAGAAAATACCCTCTGTTAGCAGACTCACAGAGGTAGACTTGTAGAGCTCTACACTGTCTTTATTTATATTTGTTAGGATATCATTTTTATGGCTTAGTATTAAATTCCTGAGGATGTGGTTCCTGTGAGACAAGAGAAATACCCTTTCCTTCAGTGTCACGTGTGGCCTGGTTTTGGTTAAGGCAGAGATCTAATTGTAGGAAAATTTCTGCCTGACACCCTCATTACAGAGCTATTTCTGAACACCAGAGTCTTCTCTGCTGTAAATATGCAGGCAACGGCCATCCTGTTTCCAGCAACAAACATTGTGATTATGTGCTAATCCCAACCCTATGGCTGAGGGTGCAACATGGGCTGCATCAGTGAAGTAATTTTAGCAGAAAGCCAGCTCTGGCACGCTGACTCGGCACTTCTCAAATCCACCTATAAAGTTGTGCACATTCCAAGGTGGTGTGTTAAGTAAGCATTGTTGTTTCCCTCTTATGTCTTTTGCAGAGATGGAGTAGATGATGCAGACAGCCAAGGAGATGGCAGCAGTCAACCTGACACCATTTCCATTGCCTCCAGGACATCACAGAACACAGTGGACAGCGATAAGGTAGGACTGAAATGTGAAAATACCCTGCAGCTAATCGCCCCCTGAAAAATGTAAGTGAAGAGCAGAATAGAAGGCAAAAATAAAGCAACTTGTCTTCTACTGAGTGAGTAAAAACTTGTATTCCCCTACGCTAGGCTGTTAAAAACCAGTCTGTTTCTAGGTGCTTGTCAGTGCTGCTGTTTTACATGGTAACATCTCTGTTGCTGCAGCTTCTTTGTGGTTAATACACAGAGGTTGAATTGGCTCTGAAGAAATACAGCCCAGAGCAACCTTTTCCTCCCTAGTAGAACTTGCCCTGTGGGAGCCAGCTTCTGAATCAGCAAACAGTTGGTTTTGTTCCATATTTGCCCTCTGAGATAAAATCGGTAGTTTGTTGGAGGGAATACAGGTGCTGACATGCCAATTAATACAGCAAAATTGGGATCCTGGCTGGTATCTTGAGAGCCTGGGAGAACTACCCTTTCCAGAGACTGTGATTCTGGATCCCTCTCCTCACGGACATATGGTGGAGCATATGGATGGCCCCGAGACGCGCTAGATTCTGTTGGAATGCTGCACGCTGTTGGCACGTATGTACTCATCGTTTTACTTATCAGGTGATCTGAGTCCAGACTCCCAGATCCACTAGGATGGCTGACTTGAATTTGTCACCCTGATACCTCCAACTGCGGCCTTCAGCTGAATTAGCCATTGGTGGTAGGAGTAAATGGGCTGTTAGTAATAACTTACCTCAGCTACGCTGTTGGGGTTTGTCATATCCACTGAGAGAATGTCCATGTACTCTTCATGTGTTGTTCTGAAATCATGTGTAACTTGGAAAAGGATGAATTCTGCAGAACCATTATGGATTTATCTGTTTGTCAGGGCTTTACTTATGCTGCCACCTTTACAAAGTAGAAGGGTGTCTTCACGAAATCAGAATTCAAGTTTATGGTTGTAAAGTTCACAGGTAAGGTTCAGTACAGGGATTATATTGAAAGATGAACACAGAAATAGGAGTTAATTGCAAATAAATTGCCTTTGTAAGACCACCTGTTTTATTTTTCTTAAAGGTATATTCCTATGCTTTTGGCTTTTTTTGACCAATGTACATTAGAAAAGTATTAATTCTCACAATCCGAAGGCTACTGTTTTATTTTTCTTAAAGGTATATTCCTATGCTTTTTGCTTTTTTTGACCAACAATGTGCATTAGAAAAGTATTGATTCTCACAATCCGAAGGCTGCTGTAATGTGTGCAAATACTTTGCTTGATGCCAAAGATGTATTTTCTCATGTCTTCAATCCACATGGACTCACCTTGCTTTTCCATGTTTTTCACATTTATCATTCCTGAGAAAGGCCCTGACTTAGCAGAATACTTGAGCTCATGCTTAATTTTAAGCATTCGCATAAGCTTTGCTCGTTTGCCCCAAGCCCATTGCCTCAGCTGCATGAATTATGGTAGACAAGCAAGGTCTAGGTAGGATGTTCCATACTGCATGCTGTAGCTGTGTACAAGATCCATAGCACCAGCAGCACAAGAAATGATCAGGCTGTACCATGAAAGACAGCCCATCATGGCAACAGTTGGTTTAAGGGGGAAAGGGTTATAGGAATTTCTATCCAAAACCTTGTTTGAACTGAATGGTGAGATAAATTGAGCACCAAGTCATACTGGGAAAAATTTGTTAGCACTGGGGAAAGGCTACATCAGTTCTAGGGTTGTGTCATATTTCTTACTTTCTTATGGTGGGTGGGTTCACTTGCTAACTTAAGGCTATCTGTGTGTTCCTGTGTCCTTATATACATTTAATGAATAGAAACAAGTTCCAGTGTACCTTCCAGTGTACAGCTAAAGCTAAGCATACTTGTATGTGCTTTGTTGAATCTCAGCAATTGGCTTGTCATCCTTAGACAGAGAGGCAGTTACTGCTGAATGGTTCGTTACTGCCACTGGTGTTAATACCAGAATACTGTGGAGCATTTAGCTCACAGAGTGCTGCATTACTGTGTCTTCACTCCAAGGAAGATGAACTCCCTGTGTTACTTCATAGTTCTCTCAGATTTTCTACACAATGCTACCCAAATTAATGACAGATGGAGCTGAGTTGTCTTACTTCCCATTGAAGCAGCATGGAGGCACACCTGCCTTTGGTCTCAGTTCAGTCATCGGTTGCAAGCCCTTAGCATGTGTTAGCATCTGCTGTGAGGTGACTCTGGGTCAGCAGATCCAAAAGCTGTGCAAGGACCTAACGCGACGAAAGACTCTCAGTGGTGACGTTTCACCACGTGGGAACAGTTCACTGTCATTCCAAGTTATTTTACCTTTCAACTTTGAAATGGGATTTTCTTCCTTCAGTGTGTAGTTGTGCTTATCTTCTAGGATGGTCTGAGTGAATCCTGTTGGATTGGGATGATTTATCACTTGACATAGACTGATACTGAGTTATTGGCACTGGAAGGCTGTACCATATTACGCTCCCTGGCTAATGTTTCTTGGCACAGTTGATGCTGCTTGCTAAACACTGTAACATACGTGCTATAATTAACTCACAGGTTCCTGATAACAGCACCGATAGGTAATGTGTTCAGTAAATAGTGGTTTCCCTGCCTATTTAACTTCAGTGTACTCAGCAGAGTTTTACCCGGGAGTTCAGATTCAGGCTGTGAGTTTTTTCACAGCTGTAGCCTCCATGGGTGACCCCTCTGTGTGCCCCAGTGAGATCTCTGTCCGTAGGAGAAGGAGCTCCTCCTGCCTTTAAAAACTCTGTTCACAGCAGCCTCATTCACAAACACAGGCAGAGAGCTTTCCAGTGCTAGCTTGTGCCAGGATGGCAGCAGATTAATCCTGACTGGGACCATCTATGTATTAACTCAGTGCCAGAAACAATTCCCAAGTCACATTTAAGACTTGATATTGCTCTCTGAAGGCAAAAGAATTCAAAGATTTAGCTGACACACTTTGTCCTGTCCCTAAACCTTGCTATTACACCCAAGGATTACCTAACGCATTAGTTGAATGTTCGGACAAGAATGCCAACTGACATTTTAGACTAGGAAAACCCCTACCTCTCAAAGATTCCCAATTTCAAGTAGCTCTTCTGCTTAATAACACTCCTACTATGCCCTGAGTCATATGTATTTCTTTCACCCTATTTGTGGGCCAGTTTCTGCTGGGTTGTGAGTAGCGATTTCCGTCTCCTCTCTCATCACGGTGCAGCCCTAGAGCAAAGCTTTACCTTTGCATTTCACACCTGTAAAAAGGCAGAAGGTTGCTAAGTGGGAATGTGATAGCATTACTGTAAATTCAGCAAGGATTTTGCTTTCTTTCAAGACAGCTGAACCTAGTTGTAACATTTATCAGGGGGATCATTTGGTGCAGAGGGTAGAGCATTTGACTGGGGGCCAGAAGAGCTGAGTCCTAGTTTCTCTCTGCCACTCACATGTTGGAAGCCATCACGAATTGCATCTGATGGCACATTGCACTTGTCTTTGTTTGTTTGTATTAGCATTTTTTGGGGGGAGGCACAACACAGGAATTCTTGCAAACATTACATTTGTACATTAGTTATACCATTGTCCTGTGCTGCCCTAACACAGGACAGAGACCCAAATTCAGAGCCATTTTCTTATATTGAAGGAAATTCACAGCGATCTTTATGGTAGCAGACTCTCCTTTGAAAATATTCATAATTACATGCCTGATTCCAGAAGTGTTGCTAGGTCTTTAAATATTCAGGCTTTCTTGGCTGCAGGCAGTGGTCAGGTGATTATATGAAACACTTCAGATTAAAAAAAAAAAGTACAAATCTGTTTATAAAAAAAAAAGAAGATATTACTGCTGTCTTTTAAATCTAATACCCATTTAAGTAGCTTCTTAAATCTGTATCTTAGTCTTTCTTTAATTTTCTTGGAGTTTTCTCTCTCAAAAATATATTAAGCCATTTTCCCTGGGCTCAAATATTTAATTTTCATTAAAAACTATATAGTAGAAATGCAGGCTTCAAGTAAGGCTTGTAAGTCTGCACCTTTGTAAAAGGAAAGAAAGAGAGAACATACAAACTGTTTATTTTTCCATTTGCAATCTACAACTTTTTCTATATGCAGCCTATAATCTAAAATATTTCATAAACTGAAAAAGAATTATTCAGGTTGTCATTTGGGAGAGTATTATACAGAGGGGAATAAGTGGGTTCATGAACTGGGCTCAGTGCTAAAGAATCAATAGGTAATGAATTCTACTACAGTAAGTGTAATTCCCATTGAGCATCCCAGTCGGGTCCTAGGTAACCTACTATGCAAAATTTCTTCATCCATTTCCAAAAGGCAAATGAGACAGCTTTTGTTCCATACAGTAAGCCCTCTTCAGCATGCTATCTAAAATCCTTTCCTTAGGGAGAAATCCTTGCCCTATTCAATTCACGGCGACAGGATTTCGCTCTTTGTATTTGGATTCAAAGCAGTGGGGAATTGCATAAAGAAAATGCTAGAATGCAGGGCATTCTCATTTGTTAAGCTCATTGATCTATTGGCTTGTAAAACAGCTGTTTCTGGCGATACTGGTCCGTCTTCTAATGGTTTTTTTTTTTGTTCGCTTTTGCAGACTGCAGAGGAGAGCAGTTCTCATTTCCTCTTGTTGTTTTTGGATATGGAAAAAAGCTCTGAAATATGAACCAAAAAGTTTTTACTCTCTAAAAATAAATATACATGATATACTTTTATCTTTTCCATTAGATACTGGATTCAGCTCATCTTTCAGCAGTCATGAGACTGACATCTTGACCTCTTCCACATTGGTGGTATTATATAAAATCTGGGAATAATAATTTTTCTAATTGAAGGTGACTGGTATAAGAGGGACAATTTTAGAATTAAGGCTAGTTGGAACAAGTCACTTACTGACAGACTCTTTTCTTGAAAGGCTCCTAATCAAGGCAAAGTAGCTTTCTCCCTGTGATATTGCTTCTGAAGCAGAACTTAGGATCTGATGCAGGAAGTACTGCTTCAGATTCTTTGTTAGGAAGAATTCTCATTTCCTTGGAAATTTCCTTTCCAAGTAATATAGATATGAGAAGTGCCTTGGTCCCCCACTTTCTTCCTTGAAGCTACTAATCATTTTGGGTTTGAACTCCATAAATTTGTGCACCAACATGCTGCATGTTTTTCTAAATAGGTAGTATTTCCTTGAACTATTGCCTAGTGATAATTTGTGCTGATTTGAAAAAAGCAAAATTACCAAACAGAAATGCCCATTCATTCAACAGTAAGGGAAACTTGTTCCGTTGTATACCTCACAAAGAGGACATAAGGAAAATCACTATGTTAGATGCCACCATCAACATGTACAATACAAAGTGGTCAATCATTGCTTCCCAGCATAAATTAATCTGGAAATTAAGTATTGAATTTAAAGTGCTTAAAGCCAAAGTTGAAAAGCCAAAGATCCCAGTCTGACCAGGCAGCTTGTAAGGAAATCAAATATGTTAAAGTGAAGAGGAATCTTACAAATACTCCCTTCTCTGAAAGTGTTGAATCCATCAGCTGGAGTTCAGCCACTTCCAGCAGTGGGAGTTGGAAACCTGACTCCTGGTTGCTGATGGCTGGCATCATTCCCTAAATGTCACTGAAGCAGAAGTCTTCTCCCTCAGGCTAGTGTCAAACTGACCTAGCAGCCCAGGACAGCACATGCCCTGCTCTCCCCACCACAGGACATGATCCTGCAAATAAAAGATGGGTTTCCAGGTGGTTTGCATTGACATGAAGGCATGGGCCCTTTAGAGTCCAGTTGCAAATTTGTGTTAACGCATGACCCCAGGTCTCTAGCCACTTGAAAGTGGAACTTGTCCCTTGGAGCACACTAGCACTGTGACTGTGATCCCTGCTACTATCAGCATTGCTCATCAGCTCTGCCTGGTTAGCCGGAGGTGGAGTGCTCAGGAAGGCACCAGTTTACCATGTGGTGAGTGACTTGTGTCATCATTATTGTTATTTTCCTTTTCTGTCACTGTTCTATTGAACTGTCTTTATCTCAACCCATGAGGTTTTTTCCTTACCCTTCCCCCTCCTTTTCTCCCTCTTCTCCCAGTCCTTCTGGGGGGAAGAAGGAGAACCACACCAGCATCTGTGTGGTTGTAGCTGCTGGCTGGGGTTAAACCATGACAGGTACCAATGACATTCTTCTCTTCTGTGGTCTCAGACTGACTTGGTATCAGCAGCAAGCCTAAGGCTCCTCTCAAAGCTGGAATGGCTTAGAAAACTCAATTAAAGAAATGAAAGTATTTATTACAAAATAATGAAAAAATAATCTTTCAATGAAAATCCCCTTGAAATAAGAACATCAACCTAAGGAAAAAACATTTTAAAAAGTTGTTGTCAATATGAAACATTGCTTTGTCAAATACAGAAAATGCAGATCTTGCATGAAAAGGAATTATTTCCCTATTTTCAGATAGGGAATTACAGTCACAGAGAAATTAAAATGATACTAGGAGGCAAATGTATACATCAATTTTGTTAACAAGAGCACTTTCGCTCAGACTGAACTGACAATTTAATTTCTACTTAGTTTCTCAGCAAGATATACCAGTCAGAACTAAAAACTATATAGCAGATCTCTGTCTCTCTTCAATGCTATTATGGTATTCTGTAGCTTTCAGTTATATACTTTTCTTTCCTGAAGCATTTTTTTTTGCCTTTGAACCTTTGCTACTGGGGTTTTTCAAATCGTCTCTAAGCTCTTAAAAAGTATTTACACAGGCACAGCTAGTGGTCCAAGCCCTCTATCCCCCTGGCATTATTATGGCAGATCCCATGATCCAAGTTTCAGCCTTCTCAATCTGTGCCAGTGAGTTCTGTACCAGGTCGTGTGCAGGAGACATAACCTGCTGCAGCACTGGGGGAATTTCAAGGAAGGGACAGGAAATCTTGACCCACAGCAGTGCTTGTGTGTGGTCGAAACGTGCATCACTATGGACTGGTGTTGAGCAGTACTTCAGCAGTTTGACTGAATGAATAGAACACCCCATGAGCAGAAAGTCACTCTGGCAGTGGTTAATGGCTGCTACAGGTTGGAGCTGATGTGATGGAAGTTGGAAGGTGTAATGTAAACTGGCTATGGCAGAGCTAAGGAAGAGCATAATCATGGGAATATGGAGTGGGTTGTAAAGCAGTTAGTCATGTAAATACAGAATCTGGGGTATTTCTTTAGGAATCTTTCTGGAGCCCCGTGAAAGGTGATGCATATAAAGTTGTCTGATGGGTGAGGCTGGGCATTGACTTTGAAGAGATTTCTTCCTCCAACCAATGTATTTTACTTTCAGTAAATTAGACTCAATTTAGCAACTGTGAGTTTCTGAAGGGCAATGCAAGGGATTGATTTGGTCTCGTTTATGTTAAGTATTGTTGTGGTTCCACTGCACTGATCCTGTCCAGGCAAGTGGTGTGCCAGAATTGAGTAGTGTAGTGTCTGGAGTACTGCTTCTTTATAGTGACTGATGAATTATGGTACCACAACTAAAATTAAATTTATGTAATATAAATGACTGCTGTCTGTTAAGTGATTTTTTCCTGTGAAGGTATGATAAAGAAAAGAGGAGTGAATTATGACCCCAGAGGATATATTTCTATTGCGTGGACGCTGCTTAGCATTAGTGCAGTTGTCACATTGAGTTCTTACTGCCCTCACCTGTGGAAAAGGGAGAGCATGATAGCTGGCAAAGGAAAACCTGACATAAAATATTTTGGCACTTTAATTAGCCCTCTTGAGTGCTCAGTAGCTATAGCTGTTAACTCTTTTCAAGATACTGTCGTGTAGTAGCAAAATGTTTATCTTATCAAGGAAATAAATTGTTCAGCCAGCAGCTGACATCTCTCTCCCTCTAACAGTAGTGTCTTCAAATTTCCTTATGCTTGGGGAGACTGCCTCTAAGTTCTTGGCTAGAACCCCTGTAAATTCAATGCTTCCCTGGGAAAAATATACAAATGTATGTATATCTTTTTTCTTTTTTTTTTTTTTTTTTAAAATTTTGCACACAAAGTCAGCCAGAAATTCTACGGGCATTGTAGGTCCTTGCCTTTCTGCACTGCCAAAAGGAGATCAGAGACATCCTGGTGAGATGCACCTTGTAATCTGTGCTGATTTCACTTATCATCAGACTTCCAGAAACACAGCCATCACTTCTGAATTCTGGTGCTAACAGGCAGTGGGGTATGGGAGGCACCTCAAAAGACACTAACAGCATCCTGCAAAGTTCCCTACACATCATTATGCAAAATAACACCATTTTCTGCATTACTTGCAGTAATCTCAGGTGATGGCTTTTTGCTATTACGAGGGTAATACACTCTGGATGAAAAGGATAAGTGACTTAAATGTTGAGGAAATTAGTTAAAACTTTCCACAGCATCTATGCTTTTAATACTAAGCTGAAGGTTTAATTTTAGTTTTGTCTCTGAAGACATGTTCAGATGTGTCCTCTAGAAATGTGCTTGCTTTGGCCAGAGTCCATCATTTCCACCTGTTCCTATTGCTCCTCCTCAAACACCCCCCACAACATTGAAGATTTCTAAGGCAGAAGGAACCCCCAGCTCTTCTTTTCCAAAGTGATGGAAAAGTGATGCAGTTTCTTACAGCTCAGTTTCCACTGTGACAACTGTGTTATTGTTATAAACTGCAGGCAGAAAAGCTCAAAACTCAGCTACTGAGCACTATTTGCTTTTCAAGGACTGCTGTAATTTGTTTCATCTCTCCCCAGTTCGTATCCTTGGTTTTTGTCTTGTCTTTTTTCATTTGGGCTTTGAATATCTCCAGGAGTGGAGGCTCCAGAGCCTCTCTGGGCAACCTCCTGCAGTGCTCGACCACCCTCAGAGCAAAAAGGGATTTTATGAAGGCAAGAAGCATCATACATACCAATGCGAACCCCATCGTCCCAATAAAGGTGTCCTTCTGCAAACAGAGTGTCACTCAAAGCTGCAGTCAGTCCCATCAGCTTTTTCTGGCTATGAAAAACAAAAGAATG
>NW_015090770.1:2494761-2554737 GCF_001431845.1 Calidris pugnax | reverse complement strand
CTGTAATGTGTGCAAATACTTTGCTTGATGCCAAAGATGTATTTTCTCATGTCTTCAATCCACATGGACTCACCTTGCTTTTCCATGTTTTTCACATTTATCATTCCTGAGAAAGGCCCTGACTTAGCAGAATACTTGAGCTCATGCTTAATTTTAAGCATTCGCATAAGCTTTGCTCGTTTGCCCCAAGCCCATTGCCTCAGCTGCATGAATTATGGTAGACAAGCAAGGTCTAGGTAGGATGTTCCATACTGCATGCTGTAGCTGTGTACAAGATCCATAGCACCAGCAGCACAAGAAATGATCAGGCTGTACCATGAAAGACAGCCCATCATGGCAACAGTTGGTTTAAGGGGGAAAGGGTTATAGGAATTTCTATCCAAAACCTTGTTTGAACTGAATGGTGAGATAAATTGAGCACCAAGTCATACTGGGAAAAATTTGTTAGCACTGGGGAAAGGCTAAATCAGTTCTAGGGTTGTGTCATATTTTTTACTTTCTTACAGTGGGTGGGTTCACTTGCTAACTTAAGGCTATCTGTGTGTACCTGTGTCCTTAAATACATTTAATGAATAGAAAAAAGTTCCAGTGTACAGCTAAAGCTAAGCATACTTGTATGTGCTTTGTTGAATCTCAGCAATTGGCTTGTCATCCTTAGACAGAGAGGCAGTTACTGCTGAATGGAGCATACTTGTATGTGCTTTGTTGAATCTCAGCAACTGGTGTGTCATCCTTAGACAGAGAGGCAATTACTGCTGAACGGTTGTTAGCATCTGCTGTGAGGGGACTCTGGGTCAGCAGATCCAAAAGCTGTGCAAGGACCTAACATGACAAAAGACTCTCAGTGGTGACGTTTCACCACGTGGGAACAGCTCACTGTCATTCCAAGTTATTTTACCTTTCAACTTTGAAATGGGATTTTCTTCCTTCAGTGTGTAGTTGTGCTTATCTTCTAGGATGGTCTGAGTGAATCCTGTTGGATTGGGATGATTTATCATTTGACATAGACTGATACTGAGTTATCGGCACTGGAAGGCTGTACCATATTATGCTCCCTGGCTGGCTAATGTTTCCGTGAATCCTGTTGGATTGGGATGATTTATCACTTGACATAGACTGATACTGAGTTATTGGCACTGGAAGGCTGTACCATATTACGCTCCCTGGCTAATGTTTCTTGGCACAGTTGATGCTGCTTGCTAAACACTGTAACATACGTGCTATAATTAACTCACAGGTTCCTGATAACAGCACCGATAGGTAATGTGTTCAGTTGATGCCAAAGATGTATTTTCTCATGTCTTCAATCCACATGGACTCACCTTGCTTTTCCATGTTTTTCACATTTATCATTCCTGAGAAAGGCCCTGACTTAGCAGAATACTTGAGCTCATGCTTAATTTTAAGCATTCGCATAAGCTTTGCTCGTTTGCCCCAAGCCCATTGCCTCAGCTGCATGAATTATGGTAGACAAGCAAGGTCTAGGTAGGATGTTCCATACTGCATGCTGTAGCTGTGTACAAGATCCATAGCACCAGCAGCACAAGAAATGATCAGGCTGTACCATGAAAGACAGCCCATCATGGCAACAGTTGGTTTAAGGGGGAAAGGGTTATAGGAATTTCTATCCAAAACCTTGTTTGAACTGAATGGTGAGATAAATTGAGCACCAAGTCATACTGGGAAAAATTTGTTAGCACTGGGGAAAGGCTAAATCAGTTCTAGGGTTGTGTCATATTTTTTACTTTCTTACAGTGGGTGGGTTCACTTGCTAACTTAAGGCTATCTGTGTGTACCTGTGTCCTTAAATACATTTAATGAATAGAAAAAAGTTCCAGTGTACAGCTAAAGCTAAGCATACTTGTATGTGCTTTGTTGAATCTCAGCAATTGGCTTGTCATCCTTAGACAGAGAGGCAGTTACTGCTGAATGGTTCGTTACTGCCACTGGTGTTAATACCAGAATACTGTGGAGCATTTAGCTCACAGAGTGCTGCATTACTGTGTCTTCACTCCAAGGAAGATGAACTCCCTGTGTTACTTCATAGTTCTCTCAGATTTTCTACACAATGCTACCCAAATTAATGACAGATGGAGCTGAGTTGTCTTACTTCCCATTGAAGCAGCATGGAGGCACACCTGCCTTTGGTCTCAGTTCAGTCATCGGTTGCAAGCCCTTAGCATGTGTTAGCATCTGCTGTGAGGTGACTCTGGGTCAGCAGATCCAAAAGCTGTGCAAGGACCTAACGCGACGAAAGACTCTCAGTGGTGACGTTTCACCACGTGGGAACAGTTCACTGTCATTCCAAGTTATTTTACCTTTCAACTTTGAAATGGGATTTTCTTCCTTCAGTGTGTAGTTGTGCTTATCTTCTAGGATGGTCTGAGTGAATCCTGTTGGATTGGGATGATTTATCACTTGACATAGACTGATACTGAGTTATTGGCACTGGAAGGCTGTACCATATTACGCTCCCTGGCTAATGTTTCTTGGCACAGTTGATGCTGCTTGCTAAACACTGTAACATACGTGCTATAATTAACTCACAGGTTCCTGATAACAGCACCGATAGGTAATGTGTTCAGTAAATAGTGGTTTCCCTGCCTATTTAACTTCAGTGTACTCAGCAGAGTTTTACCCGGGAGTTCAGATTCAGGCTGTGAGTTTTTTCACAGCTGTAGCCTCCATGGGTGACCCCTCTGTGTGCCCCAGTGAGATCTCTGTCCGTAGGAGAAGGAGCTCCTCCTGCCTTTAAAAACTCTGTTCACAGCAGCCTCATTCACAAACACAGGCAGAGAGCTTTCCAGTGCTAGCTTGTGCCAGGATGGCAGCAGATTAATCCTGACTGGGACCATCTATGTATTAACTCAGTGCCAGAAACAATTCCCAAGTCACATTTAAGACTTGATATTGCTCTCTGAAGGCAAAAGAATTCAAAGATTTAGCTGACACACTTTGTCCTGTCCCTAAACCTTGCTATTACACCCAAGGATTACCTAACGCATTAGTTGAATGTTCGGACAAGAATGCCAACTGACATTTTAGACTAGGAAAACCCCTACCTCTCAAAGATTCCCAATTTCAAGTAGCTCTTCTGCTTAATAACACTCCTACTATGCCCTGAGTCATATGTATTTCTTTCACCCTATTTGTGGGCCAGTTTCTGCTGGGTTGTGAGTAGCGATTTCCGTCTCCTCTCTCATCACGGTGCAGCCCTAGAGCAAAGCTTTACCTTTGCATTTCACACCTGTAAAAAGGCAGAAGGTTGCTAAGTGGGAATGTGATAGCATTACTGTAAATTCAGCAAGGATTTTGCTTTCTTTCAAGACAGCTGAACCTAGTTGTAACATTTATCAGGGGGATCATTTGGTGCAGAGGGTAGAGCATTTGACTGGGGGCCAGAAGAGCTGAGTCCTAGTTTCTCTCTGCCACTCACATGTTGGAAGCCATCACGAATTGCATCTGATGGCACATTGCACTTGTCTTTGTTTGTTTGTATTAGCATTTTTTGGGGGGAGGCACAACACAGGAATTCTTGCAAACATTACATTTGTACATTAGTTACACCATTGTCCTGTGCTGCCCTAACACAGGACAGAGACCCAAATTCAGAGCCATTTTCTTATATTGAAGGAAATTCACAGCGATCTTTATGGTAGCAGACTCTCCTTTGAAAATATTCATAATTACATGCCTGATTCCAGAAGTGTTGCTAGGTCTTTAAATATTCAGGCTTTCTTGGCTGCAGGCAGTGGTCAGGTGATTATATGAAACACTTCAGATTAAAAAAAAAAAGTACAAATCTGTTTATAAAAAAAAAAGAAGATATTACTGCTGTCTTTTAAATCTAATACCCATTTAAGTAGCTTCTTAAATCTGTATCTTAGTCTTTCTTTAATTTTCTTGGAGTTTTCTCTCTCAAAAATATATTAAGCCATTTTCCCTGGGCTCAAATATTTAATTTTCATTAAAAACTATATAGTAGAAATGCAGGCTTCAAGTAAGGCCTGTAAGTCTGCACCTTTGTAAAAGGAAAGAAAGAGAGAACATACAAACTGTTTATTTTTCCATTTGCAATCTACAACTTTTTCTATATGCAGCCTATAATCTAAAATATTTCATAAACTGAAAAAGAATTATTCAGGTTGTCATTTGGGAGAGTATTATACAGAGGGGAATAAGTGGGTTCATGAACTGGGCTCAGTGCTAAAGAATCAATAGGTAATGAATTCTACTACAGTAAGTGTAATTCCCATTGAGCATCCCAGTCGGGTCCTAGGTAACCTACTATGCAAAATTTCTTCATCCATTTCCAAAAGGCAAATGAGACAGCTTTTGTTCCATACAGTAAGCCCTCTTCAGCATGCTATCTAAAATCCTTTCCTTAGGGAGAAATCCTTGCCCTATTCAATTCACGGTGACAGGATTTCGCTCTTTGTATTTGGATTCAAAGCAGTGGGGAATTGCATAAAGAAAATGCTAGAATGCAGGGCATTCTCATTTGTTAAGCTCATTGATCTATTGGCTTGTAAAACAGCTGTTTCTGGCGATACTGGTCCGTCTTCTAATGGCTTTTTTTTTTTTGTTCGCTTTTGCAGACTGCTGAGGAGAGCAGTTCTCATTTCCTCTTGTTGTTTTTGGATATGGAAAAAAGCTCTGAAATATGAACCAAAAAGTTTTTACTCTCTAAAAATAAATATACATGATATACTTTTATCTTTTCCATTAGATACTGGATTCAGCTCATCTTTCAGCAGTCATGAGACTGACATCTTGACCTCTTCCACATTGGTGGTATTATATAAAATCTGGGAATAATAATTTTTCTAATTGAAGGTGACTGGTATAAGAGGGACAATTTTAGAATTAAGGCTAGTTGGAACAAGTCACTTACTGACAGACTCTTTTCTTGAAAGGCTCCTAATCAAGGCAAAGTAGCTTTCTCCCTGTGATATTGCTTCTGAAGCAGAACTTAGGATCTGATGCAGGAAGTACTGCTTCAGATTCTTTGTTAGGAAGAATTCTCATTTCCTTGGAAATTTCCTTTCCAAGTAATATAGATATGAGAAGTGCCTTGGTCCCCCACTTTCTTCCTTGAAGCTACTAATCATTTTGGGTTTGAACTCCATAAATTTGTGCACCAACATGCTGCATGTTTTTCTAAATAGGTAGTATTTCCTTGAACTATTGCCTAGTGATAATTTGTGCTGATTTGAAAAAAGCAAAATTACCAAACAGAAATGCCCATTCATTCAACAGTAAGGGAAACTTGTTCCGTTGTATACCTCACAAAGAGGACATAAGGAAAATCACTATGTTAGATGCCACCATCAACATGTACAATACAAAGTGGTCAATCATTGCTTCCCAGCATAAATTAATCTGGAAATTAAGTATTGAATTTAAAGTGCTTAAAGCCAAAGTTGAAAAGCCAAAGATCCCAGTCTGACCAGGCAGCTTGTAAGGAAATCAAATATGTTAAAGTGAAGAGGAATCTTACAAATACTCCCTTCTCTGAAAGTGTTGAATCCATCAGCTGGAGTTCAGCCACTTCCAGCAGTGGGAGTTGGAAACCTGACTCCTGGTTGCTGATGGCTGGCATCATTCCCTAAATGTCACTGAAGCAGAAGTCTTCTCCCTCAGGCTAGTGTCAAACTGACCTAGCAGCCCAGGACAGCACATGCCCTGCTCTCCCCACCACAGGACATGATCCTGCAAATAAAAGATGGGTTTCCAGGTGGTTTGCATTGACATGAAGGCATGGGCCCTTTAGAGTCCAGTTGCAAATTTGTGTTAACGCATGACCCCAGGTCTCTAGCCACTTGAAAGTGGAACTTGTCCCTTGGAGCACACTAGCACTGTGACTGTGATCCCTGCTACTATCAGCATTGCTCATCAGCTCTGCCTGGTTAGCCGGAGGTGGAGTGCTCAGGAAGGCACCAGTTTACCATGTGGTGAGTGACTTGTGTCATCATTATTGTTATTTTCCTTTTCTGTCACTGTTCTATTGAACTGTCTTTATCTCAACCCATGAGGTTTTTTCCTTACCCTTCCCCCTCCTTTTCTCCCTCTTCTCCCAGTCCTTCTGGGGGGAAGAAGGAGAACCACACCAGCATCTGTGTGGTTGTAGCTGCTGGCTGGGGTTAAACCATGACAGGTACCAATGACATTCTTCTCTTCTGTGGTCTCAGACTGACTTGGTATCAGCAGCAAGCCTAAGGCTCCTCTCAAAGCTGGAATGGCTTAGAAAACTCAATTAAAGAAATGAAAGTATTTATTACAAAATAATGAAAAAATAATCTTTCAATGAAAATCCCCTTGAAATAAGAACATCAACCTAAGGAAAAAACATTTTAAAAAGTTGTTGTCAATATGAAACATTGCTTTGTCAAATACAGAAAATGCAGATCTTGCATGAAAAGGAATTATTTCCCTATTTTCAGATAGGGAATTACAGTCACAGAGAAATTAAAATGATACTAGGAGGCAAATGTATACATCAATTTTGTTAACAAGAGCACTTTCGCTCAGACTGAACTGACAATTTAATTTCTACTTAGTTTCTCAGCAAGATATACCAGTCAGAGCTAAAAACTATATAGCAGATCTCTGTCTCTCTTCAATGCTATTATGGTATTCTGTAGCTTTCAGTTATATACTTTTCTTTCCTGAAGCATTTTTTTTTGCCTTTGAACCTTTGCTACTGGGGTTTTTCAAATCGTCTCTAAGCTCTTAAAAAGTATTTACACAGGCACAGCTAGTGGTCCAAGCCCTCTATCCCCCTGGCATTATTATGGCAGATCCCATGATCCAAGTTTCAGCCTTCTCAATCTGTGCCAGTGAGTTCTGTACCAGGTCGTGTGCAGGAGACATAACCTGCTGCAGCACTGGGGGAATTTCAAGGAAGGGACAGGAAATCTTGACCCACAGCAGTGCTTGTGTGTGGTCGAAACGTGCATCACTATGGACTGGTGTTGAGCAGTACTTCAGCAGTTTGACTGAATGAATAGAACACCCCATGAGCAGAAAGTCACTCTGGCAGTGGTTAATGGCTGCTACAGGTTGGAGCTGATGTGATGGAAGTTGGAAGGTGTAATGTAAACTGGCTATGGCAGAGCTAAGGAAGAGCATAATCATGGGAATATGGAGTGGGTTGTAAAGCAGTTAGTCATGTAAATACAGAATCTGGGGTATTTCTTTAGGAATCTTTCTGGAGCCCCGTGAAAGGTGATGCATATAAAGTTGTCTGATGGGTGAGGCTGGGCATTGACTTTGAAGAGATTTCTTCCTCCAACCAATGTATTTTACTTTCAGTAAATTAGACTCAATTTAGCAACTGTGAGTTTCTGAAGGGCAATGCAAGGGATTGATTTGGTCTCGTTTATGTTAAGTATTGTTGTGGTTCCACTGCACTGATCCTGTCCAGGCAAGTGGTGTGCCAGAATTGAGTAGTGTAGTGTCTGGAGTACTGCTTCTTTATAGTGACTGATGAATTATGGTACCACAACTAAAATTAAATTTATGTAATATAAATGACTGCTGTCTGTTAAGTGATTTTTTCCTGTGAAGGTATGATAAAGAAAAGAGGAGTGAATTATGACCCCAGAGGATATATTTCTATTGCGTGGACGCTGCTTAGCATTAGTGCAGTTGTCACATTGAGTTCTTACTGCCCTCACCTGTGGAAAAGGGAGAGCATGATAGCTGGCAAAGGAAAACCTGACATAAAATATTTTGGCACTTTAATTAGCCCTCTTGAGTGCTCAGTAGCTATAGCTGTTAACTCTTTTCAAGATACTGTCGTGTAGTAGCAAAATGTTTATCTTATCAAGGAAATAAATTGTTCAGCCAGCAGCTGACATCTCTCTCCCTCTAACAGTAGTGTCTTCAAATTTCCTTATGCTTGGGGAGACTGCCTCTAAGTTCTTGGCTAGAACCCCTGTAAATTCAATGCTTCCCTGGGAAAAATATACAAATGTATGTTTTTTTTTTTTTTTTTTTTTTTACTGTGAATAGTACCCTGAGACTGAGGTGCTTGAAGTGACACTTGGAGCTGATAAAATAAAACTGTTTTTCTCTGCTGGTAATGCCTTCTTTGATGTGAACTTGCCTTTCTAGTCACTCATGTTACTGTGGCACTTTTTCTCCCCCCCTCTCTTTCCTAAGTGTACGTAAGGACTTTTCCTTTGCTTCCTGCATTTCTTATCAGGAATGTAGCACTGCCAGCATCATGAAATGTTCCAGCTTTTGAATTGCAGGGTGGTACTTGCCTGTGTCCACTCGAGATTTTACAGTCTTTTGGAAAAAAAAAAAAAACAAACAAGGCTCTTGGAGTGAAATATAATATACTCAATCAGGCAATGTTTAAATTACGTCTTTAAATTTCCAAATGAGGTCATCCCAGGCCTGACGTGCTACACACACCCTATTTGACTCGTTGTGCAAAGGTGCATGGGCACTTACAGGAAACTGAACCCCAGATGTGATCCAAATCGTTAAACTGTGTCCTGCTCAGAGGGTTGGTGCCAGGCCTTTGGTATAACTTAAATATCTGCTTTAGGGATTTGGATGATAGGTCTCACATTGCCTTTTCTTTTTGTGCACACACTGGTCACCATGACTGGCAGCTTTACAGGAATTTATCCACCTCTCATCTGCGAGTAGAGTCAGTTGACAGCTCTCTTCTTGGATCTATAATGTATGTAGCACAGAATCTCCAGCACAGGTATTAATACTGGCACCGCCTACAACAGAAATCTCCCAGGAAAATTCTGGGGCCTTTGGCCCATTTTTCTTCCAAGAACTTTGAAAAAATGCCCTTTGGTCTCCCCTGGATTGGAACCAGATTTCGAAACAAAGGAAAATGTAATTCTTACCAACCTTGGGTTTCAGCCAGCTTTAATCCTGGCTTGAATTACGTGTTATCTGTCTTTTCAGGCACCCATTTCTAAATCTAACAAGGAGAAGATCAAGAAGTTTACCTCTGAGAAGTGATCTGTCAAGGGTGCAAGTGCTGCTGAGAGTAGGGACATTTGTTTTCTGTTGTTGCCAGTGGGTCTTTGTTGCAGCTGTGGGTGGAGGCAGCACTGAAGACAGGCTGTCTTGTTTCAAAGGGCTTTCTCAGAAAAGGTGTGTATGTTCTTTAGAAAAGCAAAGTAAAACATGAGCAGCTGCTTTTAAAATATCACACGTGTTGCGAGCACTTGCAAACTTCATAGTAATTCCTCAGGAACTTTGTCTAAAGTCCTAATGATGTAGTGGAGCCTGATCTGTTTCTATTTGTACTGCATGTCTGGACAATTCCCTCTGCACCTACCTGAGAGAAGATGACAGTGAATTAATTTTACAAAAGGTCCTCTTTTCTTATCGGGGAGTTGAGTTTTAGGAAGAAATTTCCCAGAGATATGAGTGTTTCACACATCCCTGGTCTCATCACTGTGAAAATATAGCAAAGCCAAAGCAAAGGAAAAAAGGCGGCACAAGATTTGCAAGGGGTTCTCTCTTTCTCACCTCAAAGGACATTTAAAATAATATGAACAGTAACAGATTTTTTAATTATATGATATTTAAAAAAAAAATTAAATCCCAGTGCAATTTTTTCTAATGTGCCTAATGCACTCTGGGAAAAAAAAATAAACAAGCTGCCTATAAGAGTTCCTGCCTATGGAGAGTTTGCTGACTGTGAAGCAGCCTGGGGTTTCATTTAATGAACAAAAATGAATGAATATCTGGAAGGGAGAACATCTGTAGTGTCCATGGGAGTAGAAATCATATTGTTCATTGGCTAATATTCCTGGGAAATAATTTAAGAAAAGGCACACATGAAATTTGCCATACATCTTAAATATCTCAGCTGGGATTTCTGAAAGTGCTACTGAACTTTAGTGGACTTCTGGTCTCAGAATGCTTGGACACACTTCTGTCCCCAAAGGAAAGCCATTCCTCTGGTGGTCGGTGAAGGGTTAACTGGTCAGCAGTCAGAGGTTTGCTTCCAGACCAGTGCAAAAGCAACAGATATTTTCTTAACACCTCTTAGGGTTATAACTGCAGATACGAATCCAGATTCAGTTGGGTGATCAGATGCTGAGAAGAAATCCAAATGAAAGTTCCTGAAAGTGCAGTCGTAGGGAAAGAGGTTCTTCAAAGATTTCTCTTTCAGCATTTTGCATAACTGGCAGTTGCACCCAGGGCAGATAAAGTACACTCCACTTCTTTTATAAAGTGCATTCTTTTGTAAGGTTTCAGTTTTGTTGCTATCCATTTCATAAAGAACAGTGGTTATTGATTTTCATAGATTATTTTTTTCATTTAGGAAATAAGAATGAGCATTCAGGCTGCTCTCCGTCTTAGATCATTCAATCTCATGCATGTTTTGGTGGAAAATAAGTGAATTGGTAACATTTGAAAATATAGGTCAAGTCCCTCTATGATAAAACAAGTTTATGGGACTCCTTCAGGCTGAAGTTCTCCTGTGAACACTAGCTGTGAATGTAAGGGTACTTAAATGTAATTTCTATGGCAGCCCACTTGATATCTCCTTTCTATTCCTGCAAGCAGTGCGAAAATCAGATTCTGTACTAATGTGCTGATGAACACATTACCCTTACAGGCACAAGGCACACAGCTAAAGGTTGTCTTAGCTGATATAACAAGCATCCTGAATTCCCAACAAATGTGGTATCTCTCAATCACAAGACATTTCTGAACAATGTGTGATCCTGCTTAGATGGGATGGCTGGAGTTTTAAAGTGTACAGCAGTAAGGTGCAGAATGTAAAGATGGTTGAAACTCAGCTGTGGACTACACTGTGGTGTTAAATGACAGGAAATAAATCATGTTCCATATCAGTAAATCTATATTACCAAACAACAAAAAAAATTGATGCCTGCTGGGGAGAAAGAGGATGTTTAATTTACAGGGATGCTTAAGTGAATCAGTTAATTGCAATCAAAACAGAATAAGAAGGAAGGAAATGAGGTAGAATCCCTATCTTTCTTTCAAAGGTATCACCAACACGAGTTTAGCACATTCTAAAATAGAAGGATTCAAATAAATTATTGATTTACACAGAAGAATTAAAGGATATTCTGTTTTTCAGCTCCAAAGAGAGACCAGCTGTTGTTTGACTTTTATAAATGTGCTGTGATTTTCAAAGAATCAGATGTCAAAGATTTGTTGCCATTTTTGTTACATTAGAAACTGAGTGGGGTTTCAAGTGGCAGAGGAGTTTCTAGATCTAAATTGATCTTTGACCGAATGGGAAACAGTAAAAATTGATTCATGTTAGTCTAAAATAGTAATTTTTTTTTTCCCAGCAAGATTCCATCCGTAATGGTTAGACAAAAATGCATATATTAAGAGATCAAATGCCCGAGTTCCTTTTTCCTCTAAATTTATGCTAATGAGAGTGCACACTGAACTGTAAATCATTAAAGGCCCTTTCTTCATTATTGCTTATCAAAATTAACATTCAGTGACCTGTAAATGATTCATTAATTCCTTCCCTTGCTCCTCATGAACAATTCCTTTTCACTTTTGTTCTTGCACATCTTGCACGGCACAGAATGCCAGCGCTGGGCTGTGACTCCGGTGAAGCGATTCCTGGGGCTGACCTCAGACTAACCTGCCTTGTCACATCTCCTGAGAGTGCACTGACACTTGCCCAAACCTACAGTCTGCAGGGTCCCAGCACCACTTTGCAAACAAACCTGCTCAGGACATGGAACAGATGCTCCCAGTTCAGTATCATGCTAGGTTTGCGAATTTGTGTGTTGATAGACGGTACAAAAGATTTAATTAAAAGTGAATAGATTATATGGTCGCCCCAAAGTGAGGACATAAATAGAACAGGAAGTGGCCATCAGTATTCTGGGGTTGGCTCTGTAGCCATTCTTGGGCCAGGCACTAGATCATCCAAAGTGCTAGACTTAGAAAGAAAGGAGCAAGGAGGATTCAGAACTTGCTTTAAAGAAGAGCATTTTGTATTTTTTGCATTTCATCTCAAGTACCATGTTCCATGTTGTCATTAAGCAAGATGCTGTTCCTCATCTAAACCTGGTCATTCTCCTCCTGTTCCTCAAAGAACTTGAGTTCATATTTATTTATCCTGTGCAGTTGTTTTCAGTTGTTCCTGAGGTTTTATTCTGGTGATTACAGCATGTTTGTTTGATTTGGCTGTACAATATTAAATATATCCCTCTGGAGGAACAATATGTTTTCTTGTTGGCAAGGATTTTTTTTTTCCTTTTAGAATTCATCATTTTTGTGTAGTTAATGCTTATTAGCTGTAAAGTGCCAGGTTTGTTCAAGAAACTTAGAAAACCTTGGAACAGCATGGTTCCAGCTATAAAGGGCATATAGGGATAACAGAATAACTGCCTAGAAAGAAAGAAAAGTTTAACTGTGATCAGAAATTAGTGTTAAGAACAGGTCTTCGAGCAACATTGTTAGAGTTCATTGATCAAGGACATTAGACATCATACAAGTTCAAAGTTAAGCAAGAGGTTTGGTACTGGAAACAAAACTGTGTGAAAGAGGTAGTTAAGGGGAAAGAGTTGCAAATCACCCTCGATATAGGGGATCGAGTCAGAAAAACACACAGATCACAGGCAATTTTTATAAGAACTCTTTTAATTCCTCAGGAGTGGAGGGTTGTACTGGGGTGCAGTAGGTCTTAGGTGTTGAGGAAGCTTTGGAGAGTCTTTTCTTTCACCAAGTGTATGTGTATGTTTGCATACAGCCGTCACTGCCTTCTTGGCTGTAGTCTGAATTGTACAATCAGTTGCTGATGCTAGTGTGTGCTGCTGGCCTTGTCCAGGGTTGGCTGACTCTTGGTGCATTGAATTTATCAGTTCCTCAGGAAACTTTTCTCCAGAGTTGATCAGTTCTTGGGAAAATTTCACAACCTACCATCTCAGCTCATACCTTTGCTCTCTTCAGGTCGCTGTCTGCTGGTAACCATTTCTCCATCCATACCTGAATATAAAAGCTGTATAAAACTCATTCACACATTCTAATGTGGAAGAGGCCTTTATGGTATGGCCTCATGTAAGGTGCAATGCCTGATTGTGGGCAAATGGGAATAGTGAGTGTCAAAAAGCACCACAAGAATGTAGATACTGGACTGTGAGTCAATAGAAGGAGGCAGAGGAACATGGAGGGCAAAACAGAGGGAAGCACAGAGCTGGGCAGGCAGCTGAGGGAGGTGAGAGCTTTCCACCAACTCACAGTCTTTTCAGTGATCTGAGGCAGTATTTATTCTGGAGCCAAGTATTTTTGCTGCAGGATGCCCCAGGAGGCACTTCCCTGCCTTGGAGCCAGCATTCTCCCCACCTTGTAAACCGCATGCATGCCTTGCTACTGGCAACCTACAGCTGAGAGACATCCAACGCTTCCCCCGAGCCTCAGTTTCCAGAATCACAGTGCTGCTGCTCTTCAGACCAGCTTTATTTTTCTGTTTGAATCTTGCATTAATTTAAAACCCACCAACAATCAAAATCAAACTCACCCTCCTCAAATGCGTGTGGGCGAGAAACAGAGGGGTGTGAAACGTATGGCGCAACTCCACAACCCCTTTTCTCCTTGGCTTCATTTTTCCTGACACCACAGCATCACTTCCTGACCGTACTTGCAAATAAACAATTATTGAAGGAACATGGCTGGACCACACATGCGTATTTTCCACTCTCGTGGAGCAAAGCTGGTGGTTATTTATTTTCACAAGAGGCGGTTGGGTTTGTTGTCGTGTCTTTAGGGCACCATCTCTCGAGGTGCTGAGCCTTCTCAGCTTGCAGAGAGGCTGGGGGAAGAATTGAGGGTGGGAACCAGCTGTGCCCCACAGGTCTCGGGCCTCGCTTGGCGTTATTTCATCTAAAAGTTTTCCAGTGTTGATATGTACTGCGTGATCTTGAGGAGTCGATAGAAAAGGACAGCAGGGGGTCTACCCGAGGGAAGGAACACTTGCCTTAACCAAGCCATGTGATGTTCCTTTAAAATTGGAGTTGCTAAACCATCAGTTAGAAGTGTGGTATTTATAGAGAGAGAGGAAAGTAAATTGAAACACACACAGAGAAGCTTCAGCTTTCTGGCTTGCTTCAGATAATGCAGTGAGAGCTGATTTTCGTATGAATTTAACTGATTCTCCTTGGAAAGGTAAAGGGCCACATTCCCTGTCTGTTGCTACATATAAAATGGGAAAAGTGGCATTCAGCGAGCTAGTCTTTGCCTACACAGCTGGGCACCACATGTCACTGAGCATCCTCCCCTCTCCAGGCTGCCAGCAGGAGGTGGGGTGGTTTGAAGGCTGGAAGCACCCAGTCTCTGCTACCCCCATTCCTCCCCAGCAGCAGACCCAGCCAGGGGTCACCTTCCCCCAGCTTTCTACTGGCTGAAGCAGTGCTGACTGCAGGGAACAGGTTAGGGGCTGAGGGCTCTGGCTCATGATTCACCTTCTGGCTTTTGTTGCATCTCCCTCTGCGGCTGAAGTATGACAGAGGTGTGAACCAGGCCTTCAGGGGTTCTTCCCGCAGGTTGTCTTTTGAAATCTCTGAGGTTTCTTCTTCTTTCAGAGGTCCTGGTCTCAGTGCTACATGCAGTTATTTAGCAGAAACTCTCTTCCAACCCTGAAGTTGTGCTGTCCCCCCACCAGCGACTGAACCTTTGGTACCTTTTGCCTTCATGAAACCTCTGCCCTTAAAGCTTTCTAGGAGAGAAGTTTGAGCGCTGAGAAAGGACTTTGAAAATCAACCCTTTCTCCAGCTCTTGAGTTGCTCCTTTATGACCCTCTAATTGTGTGATGCCTATGTGTTATTTATGAGGACTTGGCTGCTCATTTCCACGAAAAAGATAACATTGTTGAAGCTGAAAGGTAATTAGCTATGTGGTACAGCAAAGAGGGAGGAAGGGGACAGTGAGAGCTGTTGCACCCGGTCAGGCAGCTGCTAGGGTCAGAGATGCAAGGCAGAAAAGAGAAGTATTTTTTTACTGCTAGGGTCAGAGATGCAAGGCAGAAAAGTATTTTTTTAAAAAAAGGAAAGAAAACAGGATGAAATGCAAGCCGATTTTGTTTCACCAGGTCAAGGTGAATTCACCTGGTCCTCACTGTGGACCAGGTGAATATCTAGCTCTGAGCATCTCATTGCTCCATGCCACATCCAGCCCTTCAGGATCTTCCAACCCTGAAGTTGTGCTGTCCCCCCACCAGCGACTGAACCTTTGGTACCTTTTGCCTTCATGAAACCTCTGCCCTTAAAGCTTTCTAGGAGAGAAGTTTGAGCGCTGAGAAAGGACTTTGAAAATCAACCCTTTCTCCAGCTCTTGAGTTGCTCCTTTATGACCCTCTCATTGTGTGATGCCTGTGTGTTATTTATGAGGACTTGGCTGCTCATTTCCACGAAAAAGATAACATTGTTGAAGCTGAAAGTCAATTAGCTGTGTGGTACAGCAAAAAGAGAGGAAGGGGACAGTGAGAGCTGTTGCACCCGGTCAGGCAGCTGCTAGGGTCAGAGATGCAAGGCAGAAAAGAGAAGTATTTTTTTAAAAAAAAGGAAAGAAAACAGGATGAAATGCAAGCCGATTTTGTTTCACCAGGTCAAGGTGAATTCACCTGGTCCTCACTGTGGACCAGGTGAATATCTGGCTCTGAGCATCTCATAGCTCCACGCCACATCCAGCCCTTCAGGAACCCATTGGCTGCTTGGGGTTTTGGTTTGTCAGTAGCAGGATTTGTCTCCAGCCCTTGAACAGAACGCTTTCCCTTTTGGGGGGGATAAATGAATAAAAATAGTTCAGTAAGAGCTGGGCTAAAGCAGATGTCTTCTAAACAAATATACAACTTATTTTCCATCTGCTGGTTCCCAGTCCTTGTTTTCTGTGAGAGAGAAGAAGCAACAATGCTGTGTTTCTGGAGAAGCAGGATGTGCCTCCCAGGGTGCAGACCTGAAAGGTGGCCACTTGCATCCATGAACCTGGCATTTTTGTTGATAGGAGTAATATAGTAACAGCTAAAATTGATGCTAATGAATGAGGGCTTTCCTTTGCTTTTCTTAATGTTATATCTGTTAAATTCCCGAAAGAATTCTATTGAGCATCCCATCCCTGTGTAAAGACTAAGGCTAAGTGACTTAATAGGATAAGTGCTTTATAAAGCAGATCTGTAATATTTTAGTTGTCTTCTTTTATTTCAGTAACAAGCATAAGGGAAGCTAATGTCCCAGCATACAGGGATTTGCAGTCACCATTAATGGAGATAATTCCCCTCATGGGAAACAATATAAAATACCATTGCAAAAGCTAGAACACTTTTCTAGCTTTTCTTTTCAATCACAACTGATTTGGTACCTTTTGCTAAATTTCTTTATGCTTTAGAGGAGAAAATAAATTTAGCAAAGAGAAGTGATTTTAAATCCTTAAGATAAACTCTTGATGGGGGACAATAAAGGAGAGATCCTAAGTGTCTCAAGGCAGCATCTATACGACTGAGGAAAATGAAATAAAATCCTGACATCTATTAGCAGTTTAGTAAGTATTAAATGAGTCCTGAGCAATGGCAGAATTAGGGAGAGTTTTTACCTATTTCATATTGTCTTCACTAACAGGGGCGGTCTCACTTGCTTTTCATTCTATTGAGATGGTAAATCCTGATGTAACAAACATGCAGACAAGCTGCAAAAGAGAAATGGACTTCAATTGAATGGCATGTTTATCTTATAGTCTGTATTCATAGATCTCAAAAGTCTAGTGGAAAGCAGTCGGAGTGATTTCATGGCTGAGAAAACCAGGCCACAGTGCAGTGCTATGATTTGACAGAGCTCACACCACTGCTCCAGCACAAAAAGAAGTTCTTTTTCAGTCCCACTTCGTATCAAATCTAGTGGGCACCCTTTCTTACAGGAGATCAATAGACAGTACCTGTTCAGACATTTTCCTGACATCTTTATGGTGGCACAATTCAAAATGTCATTTCTGTGCGTCTTGTCTTCCCCGCCTCCAGTTTGGTCTGAATTAGTGAGCCAAATTTATTTGTTTTCATTATTCAGACTCCAGTTAGGCCAAACCTTCACAGACAGGGTTTGCATTTCTGTTTGGAGAGGGAAATTTGGCCCATTTCAGGAAAGATTAGATAGCCACCCCATTTGGAAACAAATTACCCGCTCAAGGAATGTTAGCCTCCACGTATTTAGGATCCATTAAACGCTAAAAGTGAGCCACAAAATTATTTCTGGATCCAAATTCTTGTTTTCTCAAGATCATAGTAATTCCAGGCAGGATTTTTAACTTAGCAATTTAGTTAAGCATCTTATTTTAGTGGCAAACAAGATTAATTTAATTTAAAGCCCAAATTTATTAAGGAGTGATTCAGCTTTCTGTGGCTGGGCCTGAGCAGCTACGGAGGCAACCAGCAGCAAGGTTAACAAGCCAGGAGAAGAGACTGTTCCTACTGAATCTTGAGCAACTGATGGAAGGCTTGACATCCCATGCAGCAACATGACATGCAATCCATACAGCAAAAAATAGAAATAGATTTTCTGTTTTGCTTTGTTGGAGGAAGGGCAATGACTAGCCAATCAGACAGTGTAGTCAATGATGGTCAATGAGCTGTGAGAAGGTTTTTTAAATCCATGTTGAAGTTTTTCATCGAGATAGAATTTCATACAAAATTTCTTGCCTTACTGCTTGAGGTAGAACTGAAGTCATGCTCTTGTCTGCATTTATCTGTGTGAAGAGCAAATAATTTAGCTGTCAGGTTTGTAGAGGCTGCCAGCCACCATCGCTCCACCACGGGGGCTCAGAGAGAATCACTTGCCATGTCCTACTTTATTTCCCAGGTACTTTATGTTCTTAAGAAAGCACCGGGCAAGGCTTGGTTTGACACTTTGTAGATTTAACCAGAAGTCTATAAGTGTAGGAAGAACCTTGTTTTGTTTCTGGAAGCATTTTTGAGTTGGGGAAAAAAGCCAACCCTCTCCAGGGCTGAATGCTGGGTTACAACTGAAATGTGCTGTAAGAATGAGAACACACAAAGGAAGGAGAAGCCTTTAGAAAGCCGATTTAATGTTATTTCTGCTTTCTTTTCAAAATGCAGAAGCAGCTTGTGGTGCTCAGAAGCGCTTAGAATGTGTTTTTCATGTCTTTAAAATATACAGCAGTGGAGATTAATACATTCATTGGGTTTTTTTTAAATTAAGTGAATCTTGGAACTGGATTTGAACATTTGCTGTAAATTCTTCTATTTAAATGCTTTCTTATTTATGGCGCCACGCTTGGAATGTTATACAGAGCATTATCTGACTATTAACTCTTAAAACAGGATGGATTTTAGGATTAAATAAATTCTGTGCATTCCTTTTGAATTGCTGGAGCCAAAAGGGTTAGGAGTGTTAGATTATCCAGCTGCAGCCATTCCCCTGCATAGCCCGGTGGCACGTTACAGGGGCAGCAGTGGCTGAGCAGGAGGGAAGCAGCCGCTGGAAGCCGCAATTGGATGTGGAGCTTGAATTGCACATCCTCTACTCACCACAGAGGGTAGGTGGCCTAACTGTTTCACAAGCAGCTGGCAGAGAGAGGAATGGTAGCCTTTATTCAGAACAATAAATATGTGTATAAATATATACTCAGTTCTGGGCATATATTTATTGTCCTTTGAATTCAGTGATTTGAACCTTATGTGCTTTGTTTGCTAAGTTGTGGTGGGTGTGACGTTGCTTTTTGCATTGCCAGGTTAGAGCCAGCATTATGAGCTGGTGTCACAGGCTAATGCGAGTGGTTATTCCAGGAACTGTTGGAGGGGCAGTATGTGTGACTGGTCACAGTTATCTTTCTGGTTTAGAAAAATGGATATTTTCTCTTTTCATGCAATATAGCAAATACAGAATTCAGTCATGTAAAAGTCCACATATGAGCTGTCTTGAATTCAGCTGCCCATCACACCTGTGTGTTTCTACCTCCACTTTTGAAAATCAGTTATGAGTCCAGACCAAATGATTTTAGTGGGAGCTGAATTTGTTTCATCTCTCAAGCAGGTTATTGCTTTGAGCTTTTATGCTTGAAACTGGAGAGTTTTATGAACTCTCCAGTTCATATTGGCTTCAAGCCAACAGTAATCTTTTAGTCAAGCAAGGAAGAGTCATGTTTTTAGAACCAAAGATTAAACATTTCCTTCCTGCTGTCACACCTGTTTCTATTGAGGGGTGTAATTGCATAAAGAGTTGCTACCATTTACAGTAACTTATTCCTTGGAAAAAGTCACCCTCGTTATAGTCCTTTCCGGCTTCTGCTAAGGTGTATTCTTGGGTGATTAAGTCTTATGCAAACAAACTCATGACTGGGTGATCATTTCCTTACCTGATGTTTCATATTCATGTATTATTCTCCCGTCTGCTGCATAGTGTAGAGTGGTTCGCTCCATCTTTGGTTTTTTCAAGAAACAAATGAAACTTCCTATTCTTCATTTCTTCACGCATCTAGGAGGTAAGATTCAACCTCTTTGTTGCCAGGATCTTTGTTCACTGATGCTTGTTAGTCAGTGAAGTGCTTTAGTCCCACCATCTAGTTTAAATTTCATGGACTTGTCAGAGTTGGAAGGGACCTCAAGAGATCATCTATTCCAACTTCCTGGCTAAATCAGGATTGCCCAGAGCACATTTACTCAGAACTGCGTACAGCTGGGTCTTGAAAATCTGCAGAGAAAGGGACTCCACAACCTCCCTGGGCAGCCTGTTCCAGGGCTCTGTCACCCTCACCGTAAAGTTTTTCCTCATATTTGAATGAAACTTCCAATGTTCCAGCTTGTGCCCAGCCAGTGTTTTGGCTGGATGAAATAACTGGCACCATTACTCAGGTGGGTATGGCTTGATTGTTCCTATAGGCAGGGATTTTTTTTGTCACAAAGTGTAATCAGGCAAAGATACATGATAATTTTATTGACTTCAAATGCAACAGAAATCAACGTCAATTTAAGTGTCATTGTTGAGTAAGACTTTTATGTTCATGGGAAAGGAAAAGGAATAGTAAGAGGGAGGACAGTAAATAATGAGCTACTCAGTACCAGACAAATGATGACAAGAGATATGAATTTTAATGAGAGAACTAGCAGAAGGAAGAGAAAGTATCAAGTGAACCTGTCTTTTACGTCAGTGAATGAGTTGGGCATGTTTCAATAAAATGGGCAATGCAAACAAGTGATACTGTGACTTTATGGTCTGTTCTATAGATTTGAACATTAAAGTCACTCTTTTGTCTGATTCACGGATTCATGGGTTCACGGATTTGACAGAGTTGGAAGGGACCTCTAGAGATCATCTAGTCCAACTCCCCTGCTAAAGATATTACCTGTAAAATGGAAAGCATGGGGTACTTTTGACAGCCCTTTGGTCTGACTGCTGTGGTTGGTATTTAACAGAGATCAGAAACACTGTCAGATAGTGTGACTGGGTAGCAAGAGGTGGGAATGAGCAAAAAGTAGGGAGCAGGAGAATGGGAACAGTAATAAAGCCTAGAGGCTGAGAATGTGGAGAGGAGCAGTGATTGAGGACATGGGGAACAGCCCCAAGCAGTAGATGGGAGACCCTGGCAGAGCAGAGGGCTGGGCAAAATCCCACCAGGTCCACAGCGTTCTGGGCTGTGCCCAGGTGGCCAAATGTGCCTTGCTTGCCTGAGAGCAACCCGTGGCAAAGGCTGCACTGACTTAATTGTCCAGCTGCAGCTGAAGAGGAATCTGCCACCCTCCAAAGATACCAGGGAGCCTGTTGGCTGAGATTCCTTCTCTAGAAAGGAGACGGCCTCACTTGAAGATGCATTTTGTGCTGTTGTGCTAATGTCTTTCACAGAAGAGTAGGAGAAATGGCAGAATACCATCTTTTGGAGTAGGCTTGTGTTGCGGTCAAATTACAGACCATGAGTAATGAGTGTATTTGACAGCAGAGCTTTTGATTTTACAACATATTCATAACACCTTGAGCACTTAGTACTTTGTTAACCCAATTAGCATACACTAAAACTGCCAAAGCAATCTGAACTGCTGTTAATCACATGCCAAACTGTCCAAGATCATGCTTTGTTATTACTGTGGAGGCAGCTAAGACTAGATTGGGACATCTTTGAATGTCTAAATGCACATGCCATTGGTTACAGTAAAGCCAAAGAATATTGAATCAGAAATTGATATAATAAGAAAAGCCATCATACCATAGACTTTCTTGCCTCTCAGGCGGTGGGAGAGTGATAGTAGTGTTTAAGTGGAAGTCACTTATCCTGAAGCTATAAAAAGAGCCCTAAATGATTTGTGCTGAGCAATCACTGACACTGCTGTTGCAATCTGTAGCTTGTGCGCATTGTTTCTAGCACGTCTCAGAAAAAGGAAGCATTGGCACAACATGACTGCAGTGTGCAAGCAAACGTATTTGCGTTGAGTAACTTCAGTTTATATCCATTGTGAGTCATTTTCAGTCTCTAGGGTACACGGTTAACCTTAAACTACACCTGTCAGACACAGGTGATCCTTGACCTCTGTGGCAAGACAGCTTTTAAAGGTGTTAATGTAATGGCACCATTACATCCTGTCCAGAAGGAATGGGACAAGGGATCTGTGTCACAAATAGGCTGCATTACCCTGTCCATTGGGGAGTTGCTTTCCAATTTCTGTTCAAGTTCCCATAGCATAGTCTGTTTTGCTAGAAGAATTGTCTAACTTACAGCAGACAAATCTGATGTGGTGTCTAATGACACAGTAATGGGCATGTGTGTTCCTGCATGAGATATAAGTAATACAAAAGACCCTAAGAAACCTTCAGAAATTGCATTTGACCTAAAAATGAAAACAGTAAGAGGATTCACAAGTGTCAAATCATTTCACTTCACCTGTGACTTGATGAAGACATTGCAGTTCTCAAAATCTGCTATGTCTCATTTTTGGTTAATACAACTGAATTGCAAACCTGGTATATTGACTACAGGAATACCAATGAATTTACAAATAAAGAGTGTGAGTTAATAATGGATTAAATCAGGTTCGTGTAAGTAATGCCAGTTAGCACCTGTTTATAGATAATAAAATTAAAATTAAACTAGCTTGGTATTTTTTTATGAGGTTATAATTCAGTTAATAGAGGAAATAACATCTCAGTGATAAACTTTTGTGGGCATCTGATTTGAGCTATGTGGTATTTTTACTAACAAAGGAGAACAATAGAAAATAAACATGGCATGTATTAAATGGATTGAAACCTGGCTACTTGACAGATGTAAATAGAATTATTATAGGGCAGGCAAGTTTAGAGAGGAATCCTGAAGAGTTTTGTCCCTACCCTTGTGATAGGAGAAAGTTTTTAACTTCATTTTCTAAGGAAATAAGGTTTTCTTTTATGTTTACGACATCTGTTTGTGCTCTGCCCTCTAGTAACTTTTGTACCCATTGAACAAATTTCAAGCAAATTGACAGAAGCTTGTGAGCTCAAAAATAATTTCTGTGGAGATCAGCATAAGAATAGACAGGAGAGACCCAGAAGCTGCTAAATTAAGAAAAATGCAGCAGCATGAACGCATGTATTTATGGACTGACACATTGTTAGAGAATCCATATGGCTGAGAGACCTCATAGATGCTTGAGCCTCAGAAAAAGCTTCCACTGTAGCTGGAGACTGACCACATAGCCCTGATTAGTGGGGAGCTGGGCTGCTCTGGTTCTGCTCCACAGGGACTGCTAGTTATCTGTGAGAAGCTGAAAATATAAAAGTATGCCACTAAAGCCTGCAGGTGGCTGAGCAGTCAGGAGCGAGAAGAACAGCCTGTTGATCCAAAGGGCTTGGTAAGCTTGCTGCAGGTACACAGGACAAGCCCTAGTATGTGCAGATCTCATCGTCATGGAGGGCAGGATATCAGCCACACTGGTAGGCGCAGGGGTTAGCATTGGTGTCGAGGAAACTGGTGATTTCACCAAAGCTGTAGTGGCTTTTGCCTCGCTGGAAGTGTGCTAACCCAAACTGAATGGTTTTTGCAAAAAATATCCATGAGTTCAAGTGCAAGCTTGTACTCATTCTCATGAAGATGTGACTGGCACTCTGTTTCCAAGACATGGAGGGGATGTAGGAGAGCAAAGCAGTCTGGGTTAAACACTGGACAAGAGGCAGAGTTGGAGTTAAACCCAACATCTTCTGTGTCTCAGGCAGTGGCCTTCTGCTAGGCTATTTTAGCTTTCTTATCTGTATGTTCCCATCTTTAAGCGGCAAACCAATCCATGTGAACATAAAAAAGCACCTTCCTTATATAAAAGTTCATTACAGCTTGGGGCACTCAGCACTCCTGAGACGTAATTATGCTCTGCTCTGTTGCTAACTCTTTATGATTTTAATTACTTTGAAAACACATCTGTAACAGCATATACAAGAGCAATGGGGTAACAATAACAGTAAAGTTGTGTTGTGTTCTTGGTATAAACTCCTTGGTTTGGGGTTTACGATTTATGTGTTCTGGAACTGGATTATTGCCTCATAAAACAATGCAGCAGCCTTTTCTCATTTAGTTAGCCATCCATTTTTATTATGGTGCTCTATAGAATGCCTGCAATAATATTATAAAGGTGCAGAAGGTTCATTATTTCACAACAAGCGGCTAGCCAAGACCATTATTATTTTTACAACAGCCGGGCTTGCTATTGAAATATAGTTTTGATTGTAACCTTTTTTCCTCCTCCCTCTTTTCTCTACCAAAAGCAGAGATGAGCAATTGTTCCTTTTCAGATTGCTTTTCCACTGCCCCACAAACATGTCATTTTCAGTGAAATGGATGGATTATAATGGGAACAGATCAGTGATAATGCATTACTGGAATACAGCCATCCCCAAGAGAGCTTATAATAATATCCCGTCTTCCTAAGCTTTAAAATCTGCAGTTTGGACAGCCTATAGCTCTAATGTGGAACCTAGTTCTGAATTTTCCCTGCACTCATAATTCTTTGATGCTCAATTATTGTTTGGGTTCTCCCCTCACCGTCATGTTGCCATGACAACTGCCTTGCATAAAATCCAGCGCTCAGACAATACAGACGCTGCTTTAGAGAGGGGCTCCAGGCTCATAAAAGTTGAAAATGTTGCTCAAAGAGATTACTGAAGATTAATGACTCTGCTCTGAGCACTGCGAAGCAAATTTCTGAACATCATGGTAATTAAATAAAAAATATATGCAGGCGATGTGTTCTGTGAGTCACGAGTGTTGGTATCTGCTGGGAGTGGTGGAGTTCCTGTAAATCTGTAGTAAAAACCTCTGTGGGTGTTATTCCTGCATACGGTTTCTTTATGCTAAATAGTTACGGTGTTTAATTAGCTGTGGTGCTTTTCCTTTGCCTGTTCTGTGGCTGTAAATTGAACATAGTGGCCAGGGCTTGCCCCTGGGGCTGGAAGGGAGTTGGCTTGTCCTGGGCTGGTGCTGCGCTCTGTGCTGGTCCAGTCTAATGGCCCTGCTGATGAGACCAGTGCTCCGTTTTCTGCCACTGGCCTGTTGTAATGTCATAGGCACGTCACTGGTCATAAGGAAGATGAATACGGAGCTGCAAATTGCTTGTGCTGAATCATAAAACAGGACTTGTTTCATGAGCCCATTAAGCACATGCCCCTAATGTTAAGCATATGTTGTGTTCTGCTCAATAGGAATAGAGTTAGCACTGGCTTGAGGTTAAGTGTATGTTTTTAAGTCCTGCACTGGTTTGAAGGTCTTTAGAGTTGTGAACCTCACTGGGACAATGAATTAAATACGTTGATTATATTTGCAAAAGTGTTAGCTATTTTCATATTCAGTCATTACATCTTTAATATTACATGCCACATTCGCTGCAACCAGCTGTCATGCAGCGGGGTTTAGAATGATCTTAACGGGAGTCAAAGAAAGGCATTTTGTCTTCCCCAAAGACAACAGTACACAGTTGGGTTAGAGTTTGCCTCCCTGTGAAGGTGAGCACTGCTCCTCGGGACAGGCTCCAAAATCACATCTGTTTGAGAGCAGTATATTACAACCTTATGTTACTAAAATCAGAAGAAACATGTGTACTAGGAAAAGCCTAGCTTAGGAAAAAATCTCATGTATTCTAAGGGGATAAAAATATTAACTCAAACCAGATGCAGAAAGGCTAGGGCCATCTTTGTTCACTACAGCAGTTCTTTCAAAAGCTGTTTCACATCAGGGCTGTCTGCCACATAAGATCTCTGTTTGTGCCCATCGAGAAACCTGCAAGTATGAGGAATTAATGAAAAACTCAGAAAGAGTCCACGCTGCCAAGCAAAGAAGAAATACATGCGGTCTGAGAGGGAACAATAATTCATTTTGAGATCTAAACCTGTTTTTAAATTAGCTGTTTGTATGTTAACTTCCTCAAATCAGAAGCTTAGCCATCTGTTTCAGTTAATTAGTTAGCCTTTGGCTGAAGTTTAATCATTGTAGGAACAAGAGGGAGGGGAATCACTAGTCCTAGAGGGTTCACAGGGACTATGCCCATGAGATTGAATTTAGCATCAGGCCTCCGTGCTTAAATAAAGGGTGAATTTGCCTTGTTCCACAGGGAAAATCCCTGCTGGGGCCAGCGTGTCAGTAAGGCTGGTGGGGACGCACAGCTGTAGTGAAATGTATTTTATGGCTCCTTGAAGATTCTTCGGTTTTGTTTCCATAAGCAGGATGTGATCCTTTTTGAGGACTTCTAAGTTCTCCCTTGATGCAGTGAGGATAGCAGTGAGAATAGCAATGACAATAATAAATACATTTGGGCCTGCAAATTTGCTAACCTGGTATCCCTGGCCGAACTACTTCAGCCTTCTCCTGCTTGTGGTGAGCTGTAGGCATGGGGAAGATCATAGCAAAAACCGAAGAAGCATTCAGACAACTGGGCCAGCCTTTTCCATTGGGGTTATTTCATGTCAATTGCTGCAAATTAGACACATAAAATTTACAATGTGTGGGTGCCTGCGCACAGAAATTTACCTGCCTCAGTATTTACAGAATATAAAACAGTCCTCCTTGTTTAAGGCTAGGATGAACGTTTCTGTCACATTAGGAAGGAAACCTTATTTCATTCTGCAGCTGCTATTTAAAGGCTACAAGATCTCTTTTTAATCTTAAGGAAAGTTCAGAACGAGATATTTCAAACATCTGCTAACTATTAGGGACCATGCCTCCTAGTAGAGGTAATAAATTATAGCCAAGGAGAGAATCAAATGTCTTAATAGCGGTTTTGCTTATTGCTTCAAAGTTTGTCCTCTTTCCGTGTTATCTGTTCTCTTTTTTAGCATGGTAGTCCACATGCCTGCAAAGAACATTGTGCTGTGGGTGAGGTGGGTGGGATCGCAGTGGGATGAGGGTGACACCCTCTATTTTAAGACAGGGGAAAAACAACAAACAACTTGGCTTCTCTTTTCCAGAGCAGAGAGAAATTGAAATCAATCACAAAAACGCTCCCTCTGTGCTACGTGCCAAAAACAAGATGGGTGGTTCTAGCAAAATGTGGGAGAGAGGGCATTTCATTTTCCTCCAAAGGGGAGATAACAGATCAGCTTTCTCGTTTGTCATGGAAACCTTTTGTCAACCCAGTAACAATGACGTCAGGGTGGCAGTGGCACGGAGACAGGGTTAGTTAATATAGCACACACCTGTTGAACTGCCAGAGGGGAAGGTATGTCGGCTTTTACATTTTCCATCCTTAATTCTAAACAACTTTGGGTGAAGGTTGAGAAAGTGTTATTCAAGTCCCAGGGCAGTTTTCCTGAGCTGTAGCAGATCCTTACTGTGAGCAGGTGGTGCTGGGCTTTCATTCACAAAGAAATCCAGCCGAGAGGCATTTGCTCAAGCGATGCCGTTCTACAAAGCCTCCTATTCTGGGTATCCTTTTGGAGGGTGGTGAGAGCGGACTTGTACCTCAAAAGAAGAGTACCGAATGCCTTCGGTGTGTCTGCTTTGCTTGAGAGTAAAGGTTTTGCTAGTGTTTACCAAAGGAACTTTTTAGAAACATTTCTGTAAAAAGGGAAAACCGAACCTATATTTATTACGCCACATCTGTAGCTGTAGATGTATAGCAATAAGCTGTAGCCCATTTTTGGAATGACTGTTTTCCTGCCAATTTTTTACTGGAATGGCTTTGTGTTAGTGTTGTTGACTGGCTACGTTTTCTTTTTTGTAAAGTGAGATTAGATCACTTTTTCTCTTCATTCTCTTCTGCTTTTGTGACTACCTTCCCATTTTTAGAAATTAAAAAACGATTCCTTTAAAAATAAGCTACCTTCTTTTCACAAGAAAAATGCAGGGAAAGCGGTTCATTTTTGCTGGACTCTTCATGTTTACTAGCAAAGTCATAGATGATGTGTTTGCAGAGGACTTTGAATCAGTTAGAGAATTGCAGCTGATGCACTTTCGATTACCATGCCTAAACATGAATTTACATTACTTTCGTTTCTTGCCTATGGTAACACATGATAATACTAAAAAATTAAAGTGTGCCCTTGTTATTGGTAAACAATATGCATGAAACGAGTACTTCCTATAGAATAGTTTGTAAGAGGAGAAGAGAAGTTTGTGATATGGATGATGATTTGAATTATACTGGCTTGCAAAGTGGAATTAAGGCTGAGAAAAAGAATGGCATAAAATGACATACGGTGATCACAAAAGGAAAGTGGAGTCAGCCAATGTAAATGACATTTACTACACAAATAGAAACCAAATGTCTGTAGTGGAGCCAGTGAGTTGTAGAAATCTTTGCAAGACAGAACCATCTGGGACTGTAATTTTCCAAATAGCCAATGAATTAAGATAAGTGTTCAATTGATAACCCATTGCATCCTAATAGAGACAGATGATGTCAAATGGCTGCCAAGTTTCAAGAAGGTTAAAAGAAATTAAACTGAGTGATAAACATTTTGTTCTTCATATGAAAAGAATAAGGTTTAGCTACATTAGTACTATTGCCGTTGTGGTGAGTATGGATAAATACTCTGAAAATATCTATGAGGAACTATAATTCTGTTTGGCTTCAGTTTGGAAAACATTCTACACTCCTCTACTTTTTATTTTAAAACTCCTTACTGGTAATTTCAGCCTGACAGAAAGATATTTTGTGTTATCTAAAGTCTCTGTAGCATCATTTACTTTTATTTGGGGACTTTGTGGCTGGAAGACAAGAAAAAGGCTTTATAGAAATTCTTAAAACAAGACTCAGAGTTCTTACTGCCACCAATAGGCGAACTGCAACATGGCAAAAGGTATGGTCTAGTCCTGAAGGTGCTCCTTTTGCCTTCATCATTGATAGCTGAGAGATGTGACTGTGGTCACTATAATGGAGTTGTCATGTGCTTCGTGTAACACAGCGAATAAACAGAGAGTGGGGAAGTCTTTTATTTCTCAGTGACCCTCATCTCTCTCTCCAGACATAAAATAACATCCCACCCCATTCAGATGATGCAGAATTATAACATCAAATGATGTCACCACGTACTTAAATGCTTCTCCATTTTTATGGACCACTTTTTGTTTTGTCCTGATTGCAAGTAGTCACATCAGTCCTGACTCACAAAGGAACACAATTTACGATTTAAGTCCTATTGATTTTTACTGAGCTTGTGCATATGTGTGGGTGCTCTCCACAATTAGACCTACAGTGGGTGCCTCTTGCATCAAATTCTGTAAATTCAGGGTAGAGCATGGAAGAGACATTTGTTAGGGTATTGAAATGTCCATTTGCCCCTTTATTTTTCCTTTAAGCTTTCTGTGCCAAAATGTCTCTTCAAATCCTACAATTCAAGCTTTTTTTTAGAGAGGAGAGTAATTTTGGCAAAAACAGGCTGATTTTTTTTTCTCAGTCATCTCCTTTTCTTTAAAGCCCATCTAGCTGGAAAGTGGATGGAAAGGCTGTACTGCTCCAGGTGCCAGACCTGTTCTTCACTTCTTGAGACCAGGAGGTTTTTAAAACTTTCAGGATTTAGCCATCTGATTGATATTTAACTGATCCAACATTAAGCATCCCTGCCATGCCAGGGAAGGGGCCTCTTTCAGAGAGCCACTGTGTCTCCTGCTCCCCACCCCTGGTAGCTGCAGCCCAGCCATCGGGGCATGGGAAGCACATCTGTCCCCTGCTGCCCCTGCCCTCTGTGGGGAGCAGACCAGTTTCCCCAGCCAGAGCAGAGCAGTGGAGCAGGCTGTCCCTGGTGAGCCCAGGAGCTTCTCAGCACAAAAGCAGAGGAGATGGTTTGCTGCTGCAGCTGGGTGGTGGTATGGTGGTGGCCAAAAACCTCTGTCTGCCTGCCAAGAACGGGCCTGCCTCCGAACATTGTTTTCCCTGAGTTCCTCTGTTTTCTGCCAGGACTTTTCAGGATCTCTTTACATTTTTCCCATGCCTCAATAGTGCATATGACAAACAAAAATACCTTTGATATAGAAAAGAGGTGAATTAATTTATCTGCACCTTGGATCAATCCAGACATTAGTTATGGTACAATATGGAGCAGAGTGATAAAGAGTCCGTTTTTTGCTGGAGGGACAGAAAGGGGAATCAGAAAGAAGAGAAGGAAGCAGTGCAGTCTGTGATAAGTTATGTATGTGCTCTTAATAGGGTCACTACATGCTCAAGCTGTGTGTGTGAACCCTGAGAAGAAAAGAAAGATGTTTTACATTGTGTTTTCATCCTTTTCTTGCAGAAATTTATCATTGAAAGAGCCACTAGCTCGTAATTACGGTGTTAGGTGTGGTGATGCAACAGTAAAATCCCTTTTCATGCAGTAAAGGCTAAGCTCATTTTCTGTTAGTTCAAGCACATTTCCCCTCCTCTTAAGACTCATTCTGGCAACCAGAGCTTTTCAGCAGCTTTTTTCTTTAGGTTGGGTAGGGGTTAATGAGGTTTGGACAGACAGCTCTGCTACTGTACTGCTTGCAATAGAGGAAATTGCTTACTTATTATTTCTCTATTTATCATTGTCATTCTTGTCCAAAATGTGCTCACATTTTATGAAAAGAAGCAGATGGTTATGCCAAAAATCTTATAGGATATATGAAGATATAACGAATTAGTGAAATGAAATTTATTAAGGGAACACAATTCTGTAACTGGAAAAGGAGATATTCAGCCAAGGAAGTGTCCTGTTGGCTATTCAGGTTAAGTAGGTGCAATTAATATAATGTTCATACTGTACAAACACATGTATGGAGGGTAGGCTGTGGATGTTAAGGGTAATAGTAAGTGGAGTTTAAGAAAAGGTTAATCATTTATTTCTTTGTATATGCAGTTTGGGAGACTTATCTCAAAGTGAATCAAGGTTTTGTGTGGGAATCGCTTGGTTTCATTACAAGTGCTGATCAGCACTGGGGGCTGTTTATCGACCTGTTAGTTACCTTTACTGGTATTCACCATCTTCCTTTGTCCCTCCCCAAGCCCTCATTTTGTCATCTGTCCTCCATCTCTGCAGTCACAGTTCTGCCACAGCCTGGTGGTTTTTCCCATGCCTCCACTCAGTGCATGGGCTCTGGTTGTCCCTCTCATCTGCAGTTAGGATGCCACAAAATCCCTTGCTATTCCACATGAAACAAAGCAAGTCAAATCCACTGTCAAACTATATGGATTCGCTGTCTTTCTGCAACAGGATTTCATACACGGTTTCTTTATCTCCCAGTTACTAGCAAAAACCAAATGTAGTTCCCCTGAGCACGTATCTTTATATCTGCCAATTAAGGATAAGATAGAGATTTAGCCTAGGATTTTCAAAAGAAACCCAAAGGAAGTAAATGTTCAATTCACACTGAACTTCACTGACTTTAGGCTCTATCCCTCCTCTGTACCTCTGAAATTCCCAGCAGTAGCTCTCTAATTGAGCTGTCCTGAACACGTCCTCCACACGGCTTTAGAGACTCTGAATATGGTAATGTCAAACTTTAAGTGTACTTGGAGCTCATGCTGAAAATCTCACACTCAGCTACCAAAATCTTTTGCTTATCCTGGACACTGTTGCATTCCACTTTCTCAAATACCCTGAGGATGTTTTAAGCTCAGTTCGTATCACCTTCCTCTGCATGTGTTGTGTATAAAAGAGAAATGTGGTTTTGAGGAACAAAAGGCGTGTGCAGAAGTGTTGTTGGTAAACATAGACATCTGTCTCTGAAAACTGAGGCCTCTTTATTGATCAAACTGAGCCCAGCAAGAACAGAAATGAACTTATTCGTCCGGGAACCATTTGCATGTAACAGTGATTGCACAGGGAACAGTATTTTATCTGAAGTGTCTTCAGTGAAAGAAATGAAGCAGGAGCTGGGAATGTGCTTATCAATAGACCTTATTATTGAGCTCATCTTTGATAGATGAACATAGCAAGTTCTTTCAGGCTCCCCTCAATCTTCTACTTGTTTGTGCTGGACTTCATTGATCCATATTTGGTCCTCCCTGATAATGTGACATGGCAGCAAATGTAAATGGCCAAGTCAATGAGCATTTCCTTTCAGTTGAAACAAAGCAAGTCAGATTGACTATCAAACTCTATGGATTTATATTCTTGTTTGAAATAGAATTTATAACCTTGTTAGAAGCTAAAACAAAACACAATAAAAACTGTGCAACCATTTTTTGTTATTGTAGTTAAAGGAGAAAAATTTTATGGGAGGAGTGTCCTCTGGGCATGTTCCAGTCAACTCTATCAGAGAGGCCAAGAATGATAAAATTCAAAACCTGCAGCTGGTGGTTCCTTTGGGAGTCACATTACAGTAGTGCCAGCGACAGTTTTTCATTTCAAACAGGGAAGCATACGGCTGCAGCCAAAGGCCTCTCAGCACTATTTTAGGTAAGCTGATCTGCATAAGGACCATTGTAATCTCTTGTGCTGCTCAGGTTTTAAGCGATACTTTCGTTTCATAATGCCATTTCTGTGTCCACTGAAAACATCTGCTTAGACGTGCCAGGCTCGATCGTGCACCCTGTTACATCACTTGGCAAATGAGGTCACTTCGAGTAAATAGCAGTATTATGGAGAGGAGAATGAAAGCCCCAGGATTTAACTGTTAGGACTCGAGCTGCAGCCCATTGTGATGGCTGAAAATGATGCAGCAATGCTGAAAAGGCTCAGTGGCTGCAGTGGATGAGGGCAAGCAATAGGGAGGACTCTAACACAAGTAATCATGTCCCTCAAGATCCTTTTTCAACAGTGCTGAACACTGGCCAAGGGCATGGGCATGCAACCCATGTGCAAACTCTTCTGTCTCACATGGAGCTCATCCATGCAGCCTATTTGTGGTAGCATGGTGTATTTTCACATGGTCATTACTTCACGTAGTGGACCACTAAGCTGGAGCATATCATTAAGATGAGACTTTAATGTATAACAGCAAGCAAACTACGGGCATTAGAAAAAACAGCTTGGGAGAGAGGGAGAAGGAGCTATGGGATTGCCTGGCGGCCTCCAACTACTACCAGACAAACTGCAACCACCTCACCCAAACAAGGAGCAGAGCTTGTATTGCAGCCTCAGTCTCCTAAAGTGTGGTTAAAATTTACCGTAAAGATTATTGCTCTCAGCTGATGAGAATTTCTGGGCTGTACTGGGTGCGCTAGAAGTAGGCCAGGCTATGCTGAGCCCAGCCATGTGCCCAATATGGTGCTGGTATCAGTAACATGACCTGGTTTTTCCAGTGTGTAATAAATCTCTATGAAAATCCCCACTCTGTGGTGGTGCCCAGTGACAGGACAAGAGGAAGCAGGCATGAACTTGAACATAAGGAGTTCCATCTAAACATGAGGAACTTCTTCACTTTGAGGGTAGAGAACAGGCTGCCCAGAGAGGTGGTGGCATCTTCGTTTCTGGAGACATTCAAAACCCGCCTGGACACATTCCTGTGCGTCCCAATCTAGGTGGACCTGCTTTGGCAGAGGGGTTGGACTAGATGATCTCCAGAGGTCCCTTCCAACCCCATATCATTCTGTGTGATTCTCTGACACCTGCAAGGTGAAAAGAGGCAGGAAAGCATGCCAGCTGGGACCAGGTCTTCATCCAGCAGCTTGGAGATGAGCACCATTCACTGTCATCATTCCTCCCAATGTGTTTTCTATCATCTCAAATCTGCATTTCCCTTTATCTTCTGTTAGACCAACCTACTACCGAAAATCATTAAAAGCAACTTATCCAAATCTACCTTTGAGTTAATGTTGGGCCTAAGGCCCTGATTTATAGTAATGGGACCTAGGGACCAACAATAAAAAAGAAAAATAGTAGCTATGAAATCAGTAAAAAGGAAACAACTTGGAAAAGGAGAGGGTTGCCAAGCTAGCCTCTCCAGCAGTGGCAGAGGGGAGTCAGACTTACAGGACCATATGGCTTAGACACAGTTTGAATAATCTCCTCCAATTAAAAATAAAGCCAGTTTTATATGAAACATCTGTTCTGTGAATTCAACAATTTGGGCAAAAAAAAAATCATCAGGGGATACTTTTAGTCCTTCGTTGTGTTTTTGGTTTCTTTCTTCAGATCCTTACCAATTTTGAGGAGCTCATATCTCTGAAGGAGGAGTGTTGTGGTTTCCTATGATGCTACCAAGCATCAGTGCAGGCTGCTGCATTTCTGTGTGCTGGGCATCCGTGCTGCCTTCAGCAACCCAGCCTTCATTGCAAAGGTGGCTGTGTTTTAGGAGAACCCAGAGCAGCTGTCTGCTGCATACCTGTCTGAAATGACTAGATTATAAAGGAAATACAATCTGGGGATATGTGTATTGAGCAAATTTCATCCAGTGCACAAGCTGAGATTTGCTTTGTTCTAAAGCATCCCTAGGATGACCTTATTGTGCTTTTCTTATGAATATCATTTGCTTCCTTCTCAAGAGAACATCAGTTTGAGGTCTCTCCTCAGGTTGTTATGAGCCATTGTTCCTAGTTCTTCAGGTTTTTTACTTTTATTTCAGCATAATTTAAAAGCAGATGTGACAAGGCAGGGTACCTGTAGATCCTAATAATTCCTTGATATTGACATCAGGGAAGGTGTAGGATGTCTGCTGACAAGCAAATAGTGGGCGTCCTACTCAGCTGGGAACACTGTCTGAGGTGGGAACAGGGCTGCTGGGACATTATTTGATTCCTCCCTTCTCAAAACTCTGGCCAGGGCAGAAAACCCCAGTTAGATAAAGAGATATGTGCAGGATGCCTACCCTTTGCCCTTGCAAAGTGTGCTTGTCCCTTGTCTTCCTAAAACTTCTGTTGGACTTGAATTCTCCTTGTCCAATAGTACCAGGTATGTGATGCAGACAACTGGGTTTCTATTTTAAACTCATCAGCTGTTTAGACTTTTTACTGTGTACACTTTGCCTGTGCTGTTTGTACCTGGGGATGTTTCACAAAGTTCCTGGCCAGAATACGTGATCGGATTTTGTGTACTTGCTAGCAGCATCCTGGGAACTGATGTCTGATAAATCATGTGTTGACTGAAACCCTTGACCTCCCAGGTCAAGAATGTCTGCTTTACGCAGACTGTGCTGGACATACAAAAGAAAGCAGCTAGTTGGTGCTCCCTGATTTCAGTTTATCCTTGTGCTTTTATTAACCTTGGGTGAGTTTAAAACATGATGTGGTTGCGAAATATGGCAGGTGGGGGATTACCTTGGAGGATTTCAGCCACCTGCCTTTCTCACCTTCTGCAACACTGGTATCAAAGGGGTTTGGAGCCAGTTTTGCTGGCTCTGTGTCACCGAGGAAACAGGGATTGTATCGGCTCCATTTTGTGCTTCTCCAGGGAAGGAAAAGGAATGGAATTTGAGTACCAGCTCTCTGAGCCAAATGCCAAGAGAAAACCTTCAATCTTATAGGATCAGACACAGACTGATGCTCTGGTTCAATTTGTTGGGTGAAACAAAGTGAGTCTGATCATCCTTATCTTCAAAAGCATTTTTTATAGTTGGATGTGCTGTTTAATTTGGGTCAACTTTAGACTTACTTTCTGGAAAAAAAAGGCTCCAGAAATAATTCAGACAGTTCCTTTCAAGCTGTTCTACAGATGTCAGCATATGCCGGAGTCCAAAATCCAGCACAATCAGGATACAGTTGTCTAGTAGGGACTCCAGCAAGCGATGCTGGGTGGGAAAGGTATGTGCTATTTGAGACCATAACACCAGATTTCCTTTCTGTTAGCATATTTATATGTCCCGCGTGCCATCTCTGTCTCTTCTTCCTGCTGTGGAATAACTTACTGTGTCTTGATTTATAGAATGCTGCACATCCGGATGTCTCTGTTGTTATCTCCTCTCTGAGAGGAGCAAAGCTGGTACGTTTGGGCTACAGGGCTGTCACCACGATCTCAGCCATGTGTTTAACTAATTGCTTAAATATGAAGAGACCTCCTGGTCAAGCTCAGGCAGTGGTCCTCTTTGTCTGGACAGACAAAACAGCATGGCTGGGAAGCACAAACTCCATCTTAATGGAAAATGGGTACAGGGGCCTGAGGACCAAGATCCCAATTCTGAACTCTGTCTGGAGTAGTTCCGCTGACCATAATAGGTCATATATATATTTTTTTTTATATATATATAAATAATAATTATATAAATAATATGTTTATATTTATATATATAAAGCGCCTATCACCATATTGATAAACATTCTTTGGAATGTTTCAGCCCATAGCTCCTGAAATACAGCCTCTCCCCACAGAAATCCTCTGTATCGATGCAACAAAGCATTCACCAAAATTGCCAGAGCTCTCAGCTCAGCATCCTTTGGAGCTGTAGAGGCTTTAGGGGGAGGAACGTGGGTGACTCAGTGTTCGCACTCCAAACAGAGCCTGTTACAAAGTAAGAAAGCTAAAGCAATTCTCTAGTATTGAAATTCCTCAAAGGCTTCTTCTGGATTTGATCTCTCTCTAACCTCCCAATAAAAAGAAAATGTCTACAGAATTACAGAAATTTTCACTAAGAACTCCACAGGGGGATAAGATTTCTTGTGCCTGTCCCCCAGCTAGAGTAACAGCTCTTGGATCTGTTTCAGTGTAGACAGAATCAATGTCTAAGTAGTCTTACTCACTTTTTTTAATCTCTTGATAAGAATGCAAATGCCATTCTTGCTCCCTCCGCCTCTCTCACCCTCTTGAAATAGGCTGTTTATGGTGACTAAATGCTTCTATGCAAAACTGGCTTTCGTCCAAAACCAGATGGGCAGAAAGCCTAAGAGCAACAGAAAACTAATAATTTACATGAGGACACAGTGCCGAACCACACAGAATGCTTTGTTTAAACTAGCAGAACTCTGCATCATCTTCAATATATGTAAATAACCAGCTAGTGTGGATTTCTACAACAATGTTGGCGTATTTCAAAATACTTACATACTCTGAGCAGCTCTTCTGACCCTGATAGATTCGATCTCCGTTGCTGATTCTTTGACAGAAAATCAGATGTTGGCTTGAGATTTGTACTGCAGAGTGAACAACTTCTTACCTACCTGAAATATACTGGATTTTACCTATGTCTGCAGATGCTGTTCAGGGCTGATTCTGCTTCTGAATATGATTTTATGAATGAAAAATATACTGAAGGAGAAATTGAAACATTTTAGGAAAAGAGGAAAAGGAGACAAATATGATCAAATGATACAGCAATTTTAATAATAGAGTATGCTGGATAATTTAGCATAGTGAGTTGAGTTGGGCACGGTTCTTTACATTATAATCTATTTTAAAATAGCTTAATATTGCATGAGAGGATACTCTTGTACTGACAGAGCATCTTTAGCAGTCGTGAACCCTTAGGCCAGACAAATGACAGTCTATAAGCTTTGGCAAATGTATGGCAGCTTGAGCTTACTGGGTTTTCAGGCAGTGTGGTACTCAAATGAGTTGATGCAAAAGTAAGAGAGAAATATAAAGCACTGACATTTATTCTTCTGTTCTCTGTTACTGCTCAGTTGTGAGAAGGGTCTGACTAAACTGTAGGCATATTTGGAAGTGGGGAGCCCCAGAATAACTGGTTTGTGTACTTCACTTGGCTGTGAGTGGTGATGACTGGCAGCAAGAAAGCCTCAGCTGTAGTCATTCCTCAGCTCCCAGCCCAGGGATTCAAGTACAGCACTGAGCCAAAGGAACTGCTCAGGTACATACAGGGTCTGTCCCAGGGCTGCCTCAGGGGAGACAACAGGATCAAAACCCTGGCTGTGGTTCAGCTCACAAGGTCCCTCACAAGTGTCAAATGTAGTTCCCTGACAGAACAAGTTGCCAGGTTGTCTCTGTTATGTGCCTTCACATTTCACAGACCACAATGTGGTTCAGAAGCCTCTAACAAGCTTAAGACCTTGATTACAAAAGGGCTAAAACCTTTAATTATAGCACTGTGCCACAGGAGGGAAGACCAAGCACATCAATATTTTGCACTGTTGTTGAAACAAACAATGAAACGCTGCTACATTTGCTGGGGCAGCTGGTATTTATTCACTTATGCTGATACAACCATCACAGTATCACTGTTACCAGTTTTCTGTCTTTTGGAACTTGGGTTCATCTTTTAGAACCAGCATGAGATCCACTGTGATCTGCAGGATAAACCATTCAGTTACCCATTTAAGAAAAGCCTGAGGAATCCTTCTCCAGACACCAATCTTCCAAATCCCTGCTCACCCTGTTAGAGTTACTCATTCCCACTTTTCCTTCAACTGGAGTGGTTTTAGTACTAGTTAAGATTTATTTTACAGAGAAGGAAGGACAGCTTGTGACCTGATAGGTATTTTCCATCTGCAGTATAATGATAAATATGCCTCTGGTGTTCAGCCTTGCTTCTTCTGGCTGCTGCTTTGTGGCTGGAAACTAAACAGATGCAGCAGTGGCCATGCACACACACTGTGATTCAGGAAAGAGCATCTCATGGTAATCCTGCACTAACTGGTACCTGCTGGTCCCTGAAGCCGAGCTGGCTTCTGCCCTTGGAGCAGCCTGGATGCTCCTGCAGCAGAATGTGTCCATGCCTGAGATCATCTTGGTGAGAGGGGACTTTTCGATTGCTGTGTGGCTGGGTCCCTGCCTGCAGTGATGACACGCGGCAAGGCTCTATTTTAGCTCTAGGTTTGATCTGTTTTAGAACACCGTGATGAAAACACACACTGAATGCACAATGATGCTTTCTAGCCCAGGCACAATGACTGCAGGGGATGGGAGATGGTTTGCTGGTGGCAGGCAGTGTGGAGACAGGCTGGGGCTCCTGCTGGCTGCTTTCAGGACATACCGCACGTTTGCTCTGGACTGCTCGGGGCCCTCTTGCTTCCTCATTGCATTTTGCTACTTGCTTCTGCCATTTCTTTTTCTTCCTGATTTTTAAGGCTACCACTTTCTGTGTAATTCATTAGATTTGTCCGTGTATCAGACCTTTCAGTTACGCCTCGTGCTCTGCAAAGACATGTTGCATTGTTATTTTTATTTTAATGTTTCTCACCAATCTTGTTGTACCATACACAGATTAGACTGCTGTCTGGGTTTTAAAATATATTCAGTCAGTGGCTTTAATGGTGGTTTTTATCACAGGAATAATAAAAGTGAACATTGCATCTTAAAATATGAAGCCATTTACCTGTGAAGTTCAACCTTCAGGGTAGTCTCTATTTTCTTTCTCTTTCCATTGCAAATGCAGTATGTGTGAGAAACCAGCAGCCCATCCGTATTCCAATTTGTGTGCTCCGAGGTAGAGAGGAGCATGATGTACTTCTCTGAGATTGGAAAATTACTATCTAAAAACAAATTAAGTAACTAATAGCTTGAGGGATCACTTCATAGGTGAAAGGATTTCTGTCGTTGGAAATCAGATGTATTTGCATTATTCCTCAGTGGCTTACAATTTGTATATGGATTTGTATAATACAAGCTTTCTAGAGATATGACTTTGCTGTGGGTTAATTTGGTGAGTAAATGTTCTTTGTGGTGTGCTGGTATTTAAGACACAGAACAGGCATGGTAAGAACCTGGAAGTCCTTGGCAAAAGGAAGGAGCTCCTTTTCTAGTCTTTGCCACCAGCACCTAAAAATGATGTGTGAGCCCCTCCCCTGAAAATGCATTATTTTAGCACTGGTTCCAGCTGGTGACTTGGAGCATGGGGAAGCCCTGGCCCATGTTTCCATCCAGAGGATGTTGGAGGTGCAGGTGATGAAAATTCATACAAGTTCCAGGGAGCCAAGGGAGGTGCCTCCCTCACACATCAAAGGTAGGCTTCTAGAGCCAGGGGGGTGAATATCTCCCCTGCTGAGGAAGAGCTTGATCACACCAGGTGCTGAGCAGCTCCTAGAGGGGATGAATACTTCCACTTCTCGTTATATTAAATTGCTAATTTTAATGAATCAGAGAAAACAGAAGCTTGGGGCTGGATGGTACCTGAGGGTCATGGAGCACACCTGCCTCCCATGGGATAATGTTTACAGGTGTTTCCCTAATTTAAGCATCTGTTTGTATCACAGATACTTAGTTATTTGAGGAGGGATTGACAAAGGCCTGAGATAGACTGATTTTAGGTTAGCTGCCCCTCAGCTCACAGTGCAGAGGGCAGTGTAACAGGCATGGAGCAGGGACCTGCTGAGGGTAGCACTTCCCAGGCTGGTGCTTCCTGGGAAGTGCCTTGTTAGTCTCAAACTTTCCCAAGTTCTTTCTTTGCCACGCCTTTTTCCCTGGAATATTTCAGGGCTGTTTCACCTTTCCTGCTTAAACAAAAAAATGATTTATTTTCCAAAAATCAGCCTGAACCACCTGAAGATTTTTTTTTTAAAATATTCTGGAACATTCCCTGCTCATATAATTGGAAGCAGTGGGTCTTCGGATCCTGTCTGGACCAGTTCCTTCGTGCCCAGACACCACACCATAGATAGATAAGCACTTTGAAGACAAGCGAGAGTTAATTCTTTATAGCAAATTAGCTTGCTGTGTGATGGCAAACACGGACACCTAGTGGTACTCGAGTGCAGGGCATGTAGATGCTTTAAATTTATCTCTGGCGCAGAAGTAGGTACAGCAGAGTGTCTGTTCACAAGTTTTCCCCTAAAAGAAGAAGAGTTTTGATTATGTCTGTTCACAAGTTTTCCCCTAAAAGAAGGAGAGTTTTGATTATTTTCAAAGAAAGTATCATAGATAGAATAATGTGGAGGAAAGAAAATTTACTTGCCGAGGAGGAGGGAAAGAATTAGGGGAAATTGATAAGATTTATCAGTGCATTTACCGAGGAGTAATCAGGTTTTTTTCTTGTGTCTTAAGTATCTCATGCCACACCAGATCAGATACCATATTTGACTAGAAAGATTTTCTGCTCCTAAATTAGTCCATAGCAAAGAAACCTCAACAAATAGTATAGCAATATCATTCTTGCCATACCTGTGGATGTTTGTACTCCAGTTATGGGGAGATTTTGTCAGCATGATGAACGGTGGGTCTGCTGGTAAACTGCAGAGCCAGGTGCTAACCTGATCTCTTGTGCGCTTTCGTCAACCACTGAGCTCTTTCTGCCAGGATTAATGCAAGCACTCTGTCTGAATGGCCTCAGCTGCCGTGGTTTGTTCTGTTTGTTTTTCCTATTTATTTACAAATAATCTTTCAGAGAAATATTTCCTTCTTCTTCCCCAAATCTAGCATTTCGTCTACGGCAGAGACACAGGACAGGTGAGAACCAGTCCTTGTCCACTGACCCCTTTCTGTAATTGTAAATATCACCTCTGTGAATGGGATTTCTTTCGCATCTGTGTTGTGAGACACACAAACCACTATGCCACAGAGTGGGGAGACGGTGTTCCCATGGGATTGTGCATTCAGGGCTGGTTGGGCTAAGATAAGGGATTTTGAGACTGTGCCAGCTGAAAAGTGAAGTCTGTAGAGATGAGTGTGCTCTCCTCAAGGGCTCCCTCATTCCATCTGATAAGCAGATCCCAGTTCTCTCCAAGATACTCAGCATCTTACAAGATTTCTCCCAATTCAGTCGGATTTAGAAGTTATTTTTTTATAATATGCTTGGGTTTAGCTTCATGTCCTAAGAAATAGGGAGGTTTATGGTATTACACTGTTCTGAATCAGCTTGTTTACTATTCTCATCTTTAATAACTTTTGAATCAGTGGACTAACTAATTTCTATCAAATTTGACACTGGAATAAGGACCTCAAAGATTCCTGCATGCTTCAGGGAAGCACCCAGCCTGCAGAGGAGAAACTCCCAAAAGAGGGCCCCTAATGACAGGCAGACAGCAAGAAATCCACACTGAAAAGGAGCGTTAAGAAAGATTACTCACATCAGAAAAACTTAAGATTTTTGCTCACACCTTTTTAGACACCAAGTATCAACCTCTGAGATCCAAATCTATAAAAAAACACGAATGCCATGAGCTCTGCTGCTTGTGCAATCACTTCCTGTATTTTGTTCTGCTGTATACACACGCACTTATATATCCAGTCTCTGGTTATATGGAGTCTATGATTAAACAGAGACCTGTATTGTTCATTGGGAGCTGCAGGGTGTGAGGGTGAAGGAAAGCAGCAGGTTACCAGCGCTCAGTACGGAAGTAAGAGGATAGATACATTTATTCTTAGATACAAATCCTGGAAGTCAGCGTATAATCAGTCACTCTACGTTTATATATTTACACCTCTGTTTTCCATCAGAGAGCATGGGAGGAGCTCTTCTGATCTGCCTGGTCAGGATTCCCTAGTCTCCCAAGAGGTCCCTCCAGCGAGTTTGGGAAGATGAGGGGATATTTCTTGTCTTGCAAAAAAATTGTAACTGTTTCCTCACTGCACTGGTGGCATGTGGGAATGTGTCTAGCTCATGCTGTAGAGGGGTGAGCTGGAATTTGTCCTGCCTTGAGGGCACAGTGCCAAGGCAGCCTGGGCTATTGCCAGTCTAGAAGTCACCCCGGAAAATCAAGCAAGAAAAAAAGCAAGGTTTCTGAGGGACACCGACAGCTAGAAAATTGACAGCTAGAAAATCTGCCCCCTTTCCCCCCGCCCCGCCAGCATCAAAAGGTTACGGGGTGGGTAGCTTTGACTTCTCACTTCAGCCCAGCAGAATCAATAAGAAGTAAAAGAAACCAGGGCCACAACGTGTTGAACTTTGACAAAAGAAATTATTAACTTGGCTTCTAAGGAATACAAATCTTGTCTTTGCCAGTGTAAATATGATGCAAAGATGATTGCCTTCATCCTGCCCTGACTTCTAATCCTGTTCCTTTTTTTTTTTTTTTTTTTTTTTTTTTTTTTCTCCTGTTGAACCTGGGCAGTTGTCTGGAGGGTGTGAACTAACCGTGGTGCTCCAGGACTTCACTGCGGGCCACAGCAGCGAGCTGAGCATTCAGGTGGGGCAGACGGTGGAGCTGCTGGAGAGGCCAAGTGAGAGGCCAGGCTGGTGTTTGGTCCGGACGACAGAGAGGAGCCCACCTCAGGAGGGGCTGGTCCCCAGCAGCACTCTCTGCATTTCCCATTCCCGCAGCAGCGTGGAGATGGATTGCTTCTTCCCTTCAGGAAAAGGTAGGCACCAGTCCGGCAGGTTAACCACTGTTTCGGATTTCCCCTTTTGTATCATGTAAGTGCGAAGCTGCTTGGGCTGCCCTTGCAGTCAGTGTGGGTAAAAGGCTGTTCAGTCGTTAGTGAGTTTTGTTACCAGATCTCTGTGAAGCGGCGCAGCGCTAGCCCTGCTCCATTTCCATGAATCAATGTTTGTACTTGTGCGTCTTTTGCTGTGTGGCAGTCATTATTGTCTCGAGATTCCGGGTGAAAATAAGACACAAAAAAGGGACTAGTTTTAATGCCTAAAAGCCTGGAGGGAGGGAAAGTCTTGTATATACACCCAGGATTCCCTAAATTGTGGATATGTTATTTTATGAGTGCCACAGCACACGCTAGTGCATGGTCTTTTAGTATATCCCCACTGCCTGTCTATTATTGCAAACAAGCCACCAGTGAGCACTGGTATACTCTACTGACTCGTCAACTGGAGACATTGTGTGTAATGGCACTGTGCACTGGGGAAAGAATCCTTTACAATTAGCATGCAACAAAAACACATACCTGGTATTGTCCTGAGAGCTTGGGCTTCACCTGCAATGAATGGTGAAATATCGTTTGTCTCCGTGGTGTCTGTGGCCTATTTACTTGATGTTCTGTTCTGAGCAATGTGTGTCCCACCTATAGCATCCATGCAACCAGGCATAGGAGACTCTCCAGACTGATAGACCAGTTCAGCGTGGCCACAGCAAGGCCCCCTTTTGGCTGTGCCCCCACTTTTGGCCACGCACAACGCAAGTGAGGTCCAGGGAGGAAAGGCTCATCATCTCGCTCCTGACTCCAAGCCCGCAACCTGAACTGGCTTTTTAAAAAAAAAAATTACTTTTTTTTTTTTCTTTCTGCATTAATGGAAGTAGAATTTGATCCGTTATTGTTTGAGCAAGTGAAGCTTGGTGGTTTTGTTTGTTTTGAGAAAAAGCATTGAAACTGGGCTGTAGTTTGTCCTCACTCCCTGCCTGCACCCCCGGGACAGCACCCCATGGCAGGGCCGGGGTCTGCAATCAGGGTTTCCCTTAAAGAGCTCACTGATCCGAACCTGGGGCGGGAGAGCTGGGCTTTTCCTCTCAGATTTGATCCCCTCAGCAGGTCTCCTTTGGTTTGGCACTCCCCCTTGCCCTGCTTTGCGAGAAGAGGAGGTGAAGTCAGCGCCGTCAGCTCTGTCTGCGGTGCAAACTCCAAACCCGTCACACGCTTCTTACACCCGCTGCCACCTCTCCTCCCTGCCACACGCCCAGGGACCTACCCTGCTTCTGCCGCCACAGGAGGCCGGCCTGGGCCTCAGCTGGTTCTTACGTGTAGGTTGGATCTGTGAATAAGCTGAAAAGTAAAGCTGAAAGTCAGCCTGGTCTGCGTAAGAGCAGCCGCTGACTGGTGTGACTCACAGAAAGCCACAGAAGTGTCTGCTGGGTGCATGGTCCAGAAGTCAGGCTTGGGTCCTCTGCTGAAGGGCGCTGTGAGACACCGCTCAAACTTCATTAAAGTGTGCTAGGTTGTAGAGCCTTTCCTCAAATGAAACAAAACTGAAATTTTCAAGAGTAAGCTGTGGAAAGGGAGGCAGGAAGTCCCAAGGAGGATGGAGACAGGGCAATGCAGGGGCTGAGGGCTGGTGGGGTACGTGGGGACTTTGCTTCTGGCATGATTGTGTGAGCTTCAGGGCACAATTGCACCACAGGGACAGTAAAACGGGCACAGTGCCGGGCTGCTGCTGGTGGACCAGAGCCCACTGATGCCTGGAAGCTACCAGGCTGTGTCAGCACAGCCCCAAGCCTGCACTAGCACGCTTTGCCTGCCTCTGGGGCAGGCCGTCTTAAGTAACACGCTGTGACCACTTCCAGGTTGGAGTTGGCTCCTGTCCCATCATCTCCAAGCAGGTGCAGAGTCAGTCTGGGGCTGGCTGGCTCCAGCCATGCATTCATGGCCTTTATTTCCTTGTATCTCTTTCCCCCTTGGCCCCAGTTTTGCTCCTGCACAGAGCAAAGCTGTATCAGGGAGCCTCAGTATTAATGGGATCTCCAGAAGTGCTGCTAGAAATAATAAAAATAACCGCCCAATCCACAGTTTTGGCCAGAGTACAGCAAATAGGTTCTGCGTCTAATCAGTTCTCCCTCTATTAGGAAAACAGGAAATTGTTTAAACTGAATGAACAGATGCTGGGAATAAAGAGGGGTGAGTTTAAAGGGGAAAATGCAGTAGCCACTGGAAGAGCCTACTGGTCTCATGAGATGCTGGAAGGATATGCATGATAAATAGTTTCTGCCTATTCAGATTCTTGTCCTTCTCTGCTTCCAGTAGCTTTAGGCCTGGGTTGGACTCAGAATTCCTTGGTCCAGGCTTCCAAAATTTCTGGCCTTTCCCTACAAACCAGAACAAAGGCCAGCACATTTTATATGAACATCAAATGACATCCCCTATCTGTTTCAATTATGTAAACATGCACAGATGCAGAAGAGCCAGTTAATAGCTGAATTTTGCTTGCCGTTACCAAGACACATAATTCCTTGCTTTTACAAGCACTCTAATTTCAAGAACAGAAAGTATCTATACTCAAAACTTGACATTTCTAATAATAGAATTTGCCATCTCTGATAGAAACATGCAGAGTTTTGACAAGTATTAAAACATAGTTGCATCTGCTTGTTTGGCCCTATAATAACAAGTATTAAAACATAGTTGCATCTGCTTGTGAGAAATAGCTAATAGTGTTTGGCCCTATAGTATCTTATTCTGGACTGCAAATGTAAATCATGTGGCTCAGAGAAGCTACCTACCATCCTTCAAATGAAAGAGTAACGAAGGTAATACGTCAGCCAACACCTGAACACATGAAGGCTTGAGAGATTTGGTGGGGTCACCAGAACATTTTGTTGATCGATGCAAGTCCTCATCAAACCCAAAAATAAGCCTTTTTAAACAGCCTTACTGAAAGCCACTGCAAGTGTAAAACCAATCTCCACAACTGAACATGTGCTCTGGCTCTTCTTCACTTTTTTACACTCTTGCTTTGAAAATAGGTAATGAATTAACATAAGATATTGCAAAAGGAAAAACATGGTGCGAATAGAAGAGAGCAAACCTGAAAGATAATACTTCCTACCTATTGTAAAGGAATATCTTTACAGAATTCTCTTGTGCTGATCAGTAAAAGCACAGAGACTTTAAAGACTGGTCCAGGAGGCTTCCGTCTTACTGCTGGCTGGGCTCCTTTGGAGGATACCCTTTTGATTTTTTCATGACTTGACTACAGCTCAGAGTCCAAGTATAGTCCTGCCTGGCCTTCCTTTCCAATGATTTGACAGTGTTTGCAGTTAACCTCTGTAAAAAAGGAGAACAGGTTTCTGGGATTCACCTTTTGCAAGTGATTCACAGGTAAAAGGAACCTGTCTGAAGTCTCTGTTACTGTACTCGAGAATTTGTGGGATATTTTTTTTTCCTGACTAGCATTCCTAGGAAGGAAAAAGAAAGACCTGTGACACTAGGAATGAAGCTCTGTTTGAACTGTCCCACGTGGCTAATTACAGAAAAGCTGTGACTTTTACTTCTGTCTCTTTTACCCTATAATTGAGCTCTAAGGTATTAAGCTATAAATTTCAAATTAAGAGAGAAATCCACATGGATAGAAAGCAACGTAATGACCTAGCCAATATCCATTAAGCACACTGTGACAAGCATATTCCTGGTGTCAGCCTGTTAGCTTTGACTGAGTGATTCCAAATTTGAATTTGGCCTATAAAACATTTAAATGAAATCTAGATCTTAAAACTCATGTTATGAACCCTCACCCAGAATTTTTCTGGTAACATCAAAGTCACAGTGTAATTCAAAAAGTAACAAAGGCTAGTTTGTGCAGTAATTTTAAGCAACCTCTATCACCAAAGTGTAATTCAAAAAGTAACAAAGGCTAGTTTGCGCAGTAATTTTAAGCAACCTCCATCATCAAAGGAAAATGAAGTATTAAAAAAAAATAAATATAGGGGTTTATGGCACTTGTTTTAGACTGATGATATGCAGAATAATCCTATCCAGGGCCCCAAACCAGATCCTGTCCGCAGGATACTTGTGTCTGGTACATATCTCTGGAGGGGAAGAGGAATATATTTTTTTAAGATGCTATGCAAACATCTTGCTGTGCAGGCAGATGGCCACTTAACAGCAGTGCTTTGGTGGCAGTGGTGGGTCCTTGTAATGGAGCAAGCTGAGAAACAGTGGGTCTCTTCCAACTAAAGAGGGAACATAGGTCTTGCAAGGCATATGTGAGCAGGGGAAGCACTTCCCAGATGGGCTCTGGGTCATCAGCTGGGAGAGCACCAGGCTTTGGGCAGGAGTTTTGGTGCTGCTTAGGTGACACCTTCTACATTTAAAGAGTTGCCTACCCAGTCCTGCAGCCAGAGAGAGCCTGTGGCTGGTAGGTGCGATGCCAGGCTGGGCTGTGAAAGAAAGAAGCAGAATAAGGATTTAATGAGGCTGGTGAGAAGAATGGTATCAATGAGAAAGAGGTCATGCTGAGAGCAGCGTTTTTGTGACCACTAGTTGTGGGAAAGAGCAGATCATTTAATGGATTAGTGTGCAAAGCTGGTGAGGCTAATCCGGCTCTTGTCAGGGTTGGAAGTCTTTTTCCTCCAGTTCCTGGTCTCAGCAGAGTGATCTGTGTAGGCAAAAGCATAATTGTTTCTTCCCACGTCTCTGTTTTTAAGAACATCTTGAATTTTAGTGGGGGAAAAGAGTTTAGGCTGCTTTTATTGTGTCCCTGTTCCTGTTGAGTATTAAATTGCGATCTGCATTGGCTCACGCACTTTCCCTGTTGTGTTTTCAACAATCTCTGTTGTGAAACATATTCGATGGTAATGATTCCTGGTGTCCCGGGGGAGCTGTGTGAGGACAATTCAGAAGTTTTAGTGCACTGCATTAAACCTTCAGTTGTCCTTGTAGAGGCTAAGAAATTGTTTTTGTTTTTGAAAGTCTTAATTAGGAGCAGTCAATTAAAATGTTTGTAAGGCTCTGAACTAAAGGAAACATTTCATTAGGTAACACAGTTGATTTAACTGGCACATAAACAGGTCATGGGGTTTCTATTAAGCAAACAATGTTCAGGCGCCCATTGTCAATATAAACATGCAGTATTTAAATAAAAAAACAGACCCTCACCTCTGTTCCTAATAGTGTTCCAACAAGGGTGTTCAGAGTCAAAATTTCATAGTATAGACTGTCTTTCAATAGAGGTCATGTGGACCCCTCCTGCCGGCATTTAGTGCCTCATGGCATCCTTGTTACAAGTTCAGGACATGGTTCATGTAGAAAAATCACATCAGGAAAGCTTTTGCTGTGTTTTCACTCCTTTTCAATTATGATAAAGCAGCTGGAAACCAGTTGGCTAAGCAGCATGGTGTAACACAGCAGCTCTCTGTGGGCTGGCACCAAGGGCTGCTGGGGCCCAGCTTGGGACTACTGCTCTACCTCAGTGTACGAGTGTGGCTCCATGAAGTCATGAAAGGAATGGGAATAGAAAGATAAAAGAGCTCCAAACCCCTTTGCTATTTCAATCTGCTCATCCTTTCCCTTGTTTTTCTCTCTACTGTGTCTCTCTCCCCTCTCTCATCAAACAATGGCTGTCAGTCTTCACTTTCACAGACCTTCACAGCTTCTTCCGACCATATCGCTCCTTTCAGTGTTTGCAGTGGTGCTGGAGGGCTGGTGGTGCCTCCCTCCCCCACCTACTAGTATCTTTTGATCCCAGACCTCTGTGCTTTCTCCTACTTCATATTCAACCTGTGGAAGAACTCAGATACCCATAAAGTGTCCATCCTTGGTGTTGTCCATGCTTACACCTTCTCATGGACTCCTTTCTCTCCAAAATAACACAGAATGGACAAATATTTAGCAACAGTTGGCAATATGGGTGATGAGAACTGATTTTCATTGTTTCTAGGAGGTAGGCTAAGTCAAGCCTGCGAGGATGAGCCATACCTCTTTAGGGGTATTCATATCCCTGTAGCTTTACTGGGGATTTTACCTGTTGGGTACATCGGTACATTAAGAAGACAAAACTATACTGACAAATCCTTACATAGTCAAGCCCTAGAGGCAGCATCAGTCCAAGCACCACCTGAGTAACTATATAAGCCTGGCACAGCCTGACCAAGCATGCTAAACGCTTGCCCTCCATGGTAAGTCACAGCAGCTAGAAGTTGTGGATGCAGATTGTATGCAGGCTGTTGGAGCTGTGTTCTGATGGCTTGTGAATACTCATATTTCTCTGACATGGTATTTCTATTTCATTATTTTTTCTTACTTTCAGTATGGCATCACCAGATATTTAAAGCTAGATTCTGCCACGTAGGCTTGTTCAGGACTTATCAGGTACCAGTAAAGTCAATCATACTTATTGCTTCAGCTGCTTCGTTATCTAATCAAAGCAAAAGGCCTCCAGTGCTCTACCTGGAACTTTATTTTTGTGGAGAAGCACAATTTTGATGAATGCTTTGATAAAACAGGAAAGGCTATTTTGGGGGAAGTTCTTTGCTTTTGTACAGTGGATTTTTATTATTTTAAACACAGGAGTCTTTGTTTAAAAGAGAGAAGGCCTGCAAATTTTCTTGTTTACTTTGCCTCTGCTTCCCCTTCTGACAGGGGGTAAAACTTTATCCACCTAGTCCCCTGTCAGTTTAACCCCAAATTTCACTGCAAAGTGTCCATGCTGTTTTTTTTCAATGAAAAAGAAAAAAAAAAAAAAAAAAAAAAAAAGGAGGAAGTTAAAAAAGCTGTGGCAAACTGAGCTCATCAAGAATACCAAAGGTTTCAGCAGCTGTTCTGGCAGGGAAATTAGGGGGAAACTCAGCAGTGGTACAGACAGTGCTGTAATCCACCCGTGCTGTGATCACAAATGATCCACTTAGGATCAGATCATTGAGGCTGTAATGTTTGGATACGTCCCCATTTGTTGGACCTGATTCTCCAATGTGGGACCCGTCTACCTGCTTTTCCTGCTGCTTCTTCTATCCTGGTCACCCTTGCTGCATGTGTACCAGGCACAACCTGGGGAGAAGAGCAAATAGGGAAAGCACAGGGTAAATCTGGGCAGAATCCAGTAGCTGATATTGCACAAAGGCCAGGGCACCTGAGCTAAAGGTTGCTTCTGGCATTACAGTCTCTGACAGCTTTATTATTTTGCAACTCATGCTCGGTTTTCTAATGCGTGGCTTACAGCACCTTTGGGACCTTTGCTTAATTTGGCTGGGAGGCTTTCAGAGAATAGGGTTTCCTGGTAGCAGATATCATATTGATCACCTGTATTTCGTCAGTAACATACTGGCACCGTCATCCCAGGCATTGACTGAGTATGGGGTAGAATTGATGCCTATTGAGATAATAAGTCATTCTGGTTTTAACATCAGATTAGTCAAGGCCACCTAAAAAAAAAGAGGAAAACTGGCAGAGAAACTCTAATAGTGGTCAAATGGGAAAGCATCAGCAAAAAAGTAGTGCAGGATGTTTCCATACTCTGTGTGGATCTGTAAAATGACAGAAACATTCACATTTCAGAAGGGTTAAACGCTAGTCTTTGTGGAAGGAAGCAATGACCATCATGTGTCGTTGCTACGCAGGCTCCTGTCACACTGTGCAGCGTTGCTCATGAGATGTCTATTTCCAAAATGAAAAATCTTCTCTCTCAAGATAGAGAGTCATTTGTTTCCTTTAGATATGCTTGTGGTTTTTTTGGAGAGGCAGCTTTTTTGAAGAGGGTACAATTACTTATTGCAGCGCTTCTCTTTTGTGGAGAGATGGTGGTTTGGCAGGTCCAGGGTTGGATGGTGGAGCTCAGCGTACAGCTGGCTGGGTGAACTGGGTCTCCCTGTCAAGGCCTGGAGCTGTAAGGAATGAGGGGAAGGCAGAAGGGAACACAGCTCAAAAGAGGCTTTCTCTTATACCTCTCTGAACCTGTTTTCTCTCTTTAGTTGCTTTCTGTCTGCCTTCAATGTTGAGAGCAGCACTTGGGGAGATGTGGCTAAGCATTTTAAGATGAGGCAGAGAAGGAGCATGGAGTCCCCAAGACATAGCCATGCATCCTCATGACTCTTGATGTTTCTCCAAGACTCTCACATCCTGCTGAAGTTTGCTTGTAAAGTCATTGTTAGAAGGCATTTTCATGCTTCCCACAGGAAAAAAAAAAATAACGCAGAGTCCCCCTCTGCGTTAGGCTTTTCCTCCCACAGCCTCTGTGGAAGGGTTATAAATTCCCCATACTTTCCCGGCTCTCCCTCCTGCCTTTTAGGCTTTTCCTCCCACAGCCTCTGTGGAAGACAAGGGTTATAAATTCCCCATACTTTCCTGGCTCTCCCTCCTGCCTTCCCATCTCCCTTTGCTATGGCCAGCCCATGCTTTTCAGGGGCAGGTTAAGCCAATCCAGATATTCGGGGTTTGGGATGGGGTTGTGCTCCTCAGCACAGCTGTTAAGAAGCCCCAGTGCACCCCTTTCCCTATCCTATTTCTGCAGAAAAGCAAGGAATGTCCCACTTTGGCTGCAGTTCACTCATAGACAAAGTCAAGGTCCCAGCTCGTCCCTGCTGCCAAGACCTAGGCTCCTTAGGTGAGGGCTGGGTGGGTGGCCACAGCCTCCTCCTTGCCCTGTGAGCTATTTGAGAGAGGACATTCTGGGAGGACCTCAGCTGTGCATACCTTGAAAAACAAGTCTGCACTGGTCTTATTTTCCCAACTTGTCTTCAAAGACATGCTGGAAAAGGAGTCTTTAATTTTTATTGCTGACGCATTGATGTCCGAACTGTTGGGACATCACAAAGGCTGATGACAGCTTTACTAAGTAAATACTATTATTTCATTCAGTGGGTTCGTTTCATGGAGTAATCCAGGCTGTGCAGCACCACATATTGCCTGGGGAGGACCAGAGGCATCTCACATCAAAAGGACGCTATGCGCAGCACCACATATTGCCTGGGGAGGACCAGGCGCATCTCACATCAAAAAGGATGCCATGTCAGGAAAGGCCTGTCCTGCCCAGTCCCCAGCTCTCCCAGTGATCCCAGCACATGTCCTTTCACAGCCTTCCCTTGTGTTAGCAGGGTCACAGCAGAGAGAGGGGCTTTTGAGGGGACTCCACCAAAAGTGCTGATTGAGCACAAGCAATGGTTGTTCTGCTGTGAAGGGTCTCGGGCTCCTGCTGGGGTGCTGAGGTTGAGGAGACCATGTCAGGTCAGGTGTTATCCAGGGCTCTCTGCATAGTTTTCAAAGGGTTCATGTCTGAACATGGTCTGGATATGATACCTATTTCTTTTTATTAACTGCTTAGGGAGCCTGTAGATGCCTCCTGTTTCTCCTCAGTGGATTGCAAACACCAGGACAAGCAGGTGGAGTAGAGAGTTGAGGTTTTATACTCACTCTGACCTGAAGCCAGAAGCCATAACATCTCCACGCCTCTGCCCCACTAGTGAAAAACAAGCAGCCTGGAGGAAGGGTATAAAAATAGCTCCCTGAGTAAAATCTATTTCCTCTGTATTTAGTCGTGTGTCTTGAAATACATGTAGTGTGGTGGGAAGGGGGGAGTTGTTCTGTAGCGCTTGGCCCATGGAGCTAACAGGAAGGTCATCCTGAAAGAGCAACAGGAGCATGTGGATGGCTTGTGTCTTGTGTTTCCTCTGAGGCCAGACTAAATTTAGCAGATTCACAGATGGACATCGGACCGTAATCCATCTGGGACTGCTAGGGGAAGAGTGGGATCTGGGTTGTTTGCCTAGGTTTTTTGCTGTGTAACCAACCTCAATGAGCCACCATTCACTATTATGTTCCTCATGGTTTTCTGCCTTGCTCAGTATTCTATAACTTACTGCCTGATCCTTACTGCTTTTTCCCTGAAATGTTTAAAGTTTAAGCAGGAAGGGAAAGTAAACTGCCAGTTTTGGGTTCGTGCCTGACATCTCTACTAACTTAATATCAAACTGTGGATGTAGTTTTTAATAGCATCATTGCAAAGGTTGAACCCGTAGCTGGTACTTGCAAGAATTGCAGTAACACAAATACTAATGATTGATGATTTTGGCTTCCCCAAAATGTTAGCTCCTCACTCTTTCAGCTTCCAGGCAGCTAAAGGGACTAATCCTAAATGCAGTATTTGCACCCTGCAAGGCCTGTACACTGCTGGGCTGGTCCTTCCTTTGCTAATCTTAAACAAATATTTTATGAGTATGTTTTGAAATTAACTAGCTCTGCTAAAAATCCCATTTCCCTGACCAGTCTGAGCCGGAGATAGGCAAACTGCGATGCAAAGCACATGTGTATTAAATAATACATTTCAAGTAATTGAAATTATGTTTCTGTGTATCTGCTTCAGCACACTGCACAGATTTGATATATTGATCCTGACACAAGAAGCCTGATTTTCCTGTCATTTGCGCAAGCATTTTGTCAGAGCAGTTATTCCCAGGTTACACATTTTGCAAAAGAGCCTGAACCAATGTCAGGTTTGCTTAGTTTAGATTAATCCCAAATTCTACGAAGTAGAGTTAATGTTATTGTCACTATGATGGTCTAAAAAACTTGGGCAGGAGGTTAATTACATAAATGTCAGTGTAATTTTTTCCATTCATATTAACTGGTCTCACAAAAGATATTATCTCTTCTTACAAATGTTGCCTTTAACTGCAGAATAGTATTTTAATTTTCTTTAAGGAAGAGTCCATATTTGACTTTATTTTCCTTAAATCTATTTAAATAAGTCTCTCACAGCTCAAGAACAGTTCCTTTTTTGTATTGTAAGAGGTTAAACCATTCTTGCCTTTGGATGTCCTGAGCATTTATTAAGAGGCACTATTTTACATATGTATCATGTATTCTTGATAAATGCACTGAATAATTATTGATTTTGCAGAACTGTGATGAAGTGAAATAAGTAATTTTTTTCTTTCTGAAGTTTGCCAAACACAAATTAAATTTTACACAGCATAAAAATAGAGATAATTTCTTGCATATTGTAATAAAGTTGGGATGGCCTCCAGTCTCTCTAAAGGTGTGCCTTCCAACATAAACAATACTAATACACTATCCACATGTCATGTAATAAAGGAGCCCTGACTTCTTCTCTTAAGCAAGATGATTTGCAGCTCATGTCTGTTGGGGACTCCTGTTTGCATGAAGTGAACCTCAGGTTCCGTGTTTCTCACCAATAACATTAAACTGCCTGATGCCAAACTTCAACTTTTTATTGCCCTTTGCTTTTGCAAGCCAAAGACATATATAAGTTAAATAGTAGCACCCAGTGTTCATATTTCAAGGGCATTTTTACATTTTCTAGACTAGGGAGGAACATTGAAATCTTTCAACTCAAAATACGCTTTAAAAAAAGTATTTTTAGGTCTTCATACATTTCAGTTTTACTCCTTCCAGACAGTACCCAGCTCTTTATTTCCTCTGCAGATTTCACGTGTCTTCAGAATTTTAAGTTAACAGCTGCATTTTGCCAAGGAATATATATCCATTTTCCTTGGAAATCTATGGGAATTGCATTTAGGTGTCAGAAAACAGATTCTGGCCTTAAGAAATAAATGGCATTCTTCAGAAAATCACTGAAGAATTTATTAACTCTGCAGGACTCTTGCTCGGTGAAATCAGCACATTTTTCCTTCTACTGACTGCAAAAGTAAAATTAAGTTTCATGCAGCGTGAAGGAATCAAGATGCTCTTGCTGGAAAGGAAGGCCATTCTAACCCATGAAAAAGCTTAGTAAAAAAAGAGTTTTTTGCATGGATGGCAGAGGAAGATAGTTCAGGCTTTACACCCCAGTAAGTCTTCATGGCCATTGCACATCTGTTCAGGCAAATCTGCTGTAGCTGTGCTGTGCATACACAGTGCTGCTCCACAGGACGACTGCTTTGTATATAGCTTTCACCTGGGAGCTCTGCACATTCTGCAATGTTCAATCTGCTGCAGCCTTTCCTTATTTTTGAAGATGTGTCTTTCTGCATGTAAAGATGCAGAAGTGCACATTCCACTCCCCATCAGCTTGCTCGTTGCCATCATAAAACTCGCCACGGGACATGCAGGCACAACAGAGATGGGCCTGATCTCAGCAGCACTGGGGGCTGGTGCTTCTCTCCGCTGAGCAAAAAGGGAGTCAGCCAGATGGAAGTACCTGGTTTGACTGGCACAGGGAGGCTGAACCTCTCTGAGCATCTGCTATGTGTCCTGTGCCTGCCCAAGCGGCCAGGACCTACCAAAGTGAGTGGGATCACTGAGAGCAGGGGACAGTACAGCAGTACAGGGGATGCACCATTCACATACCTTGAGGCTTTTGCAGTAAAATCCGAACAATAGTGACAGGAGAACCAAGGCAGATCAAGAAACCGATCCAGGCTAAAATGAACATTTTTTTCCACCCTAGCTTAATTTTAACCTGGGTCCATTTGTGGATCAGATGCACTGTGAGGCTGCACAAACATTTCTGTTGGCACAAGGGAAGCGGCAGGAAGGAGCAGGCACCTGGGAGAGACAGAAAAGGCAACAAAGGGTTTTGGCAGGGCTGTTGGCTCTTGACAGCTCAAAGTGCTCATGGAACTATCATGTAATGTGGAGCTGTTACGTACCAAGGGATCGGCTGAACGTAGGAATTAAAAAATACTCCATGACATCATGTACTTGTCCCTTTCACAGAAAGACAACAGGTTTTTCTCTCTTGCGGTGACTGGAAATGCCGATCTGTGCAAGTCCAGCTATTGGCAATGTCTGATGGTACCAAGCAGAAGGGGGATTTCTAGAGTATTTGGTGCTGGGATAGCAATTGCTCACTCATGTTTTCAGGAGCAGCATTTCTGTACAGAGCATCGGCAGAAATCCTGCCTGCCCGAGAGCTAGTATCCTAGAAAGGCCATTATTGCTCATCTCTGGACACTTAAAAGCAAAAGCAGTGGGCAGAGGTGCTCCACACTGATAGAATTAGAGGGGTTGTTTTCTAGCCAGTCATTTGACCAGCCGATAAAAATAGCTTAAAAACTGTTTTTTTTAATTCTCCACACAGCAGGCTGCCTGTTACGTGTGCCCTTGTTATTTATACCCACCATAAGTTTCAATAACAGCTTTACAGATTCTTTTATGCTTGTCTTAGATGTGGTGGTGTAAATCAGAAAGCTTTGCCATCCTAAACATTGCCTGGTAATAATTTCTGTGCATTCTCTTTTTACCCTAGAAAAAAAGGGGAAGTGGAAAATACAATTAATGCAATAATTTGGCCCAAATAAATAAAGGCTTTTACAATATTTACATTGAATTTTATTTCAATTCCAGTCCAATTGCCCCAGACTGGCCAAACAGAGCATATTTTGTCTCTACCCAGCAAGCGGTGTGTTCCATTTTTTAAATTTTCCTTTTAGCTTGTCTTGAACCATAAGTATGTTGGATACTGAGTGGGGGGATAGGCAATGAACAGAACTTGCAATTTTCTGCAACACATACATCATAAAAAAAACCAAAAATAGGTAACAACTTACTCTAAGGAAGGAACTTGCAATTTTCTGCAACACATACATCATTGAAAAAAAACAAGCAGGTAACAACTTACTCTAAGGAAGAAGAAATGCCATTTAAAGAGAAAATTAGCTGTGGTTTCTACCATCCAAATAGAACAACCTCAGGCAAGTTGAGACAGGCAGGTCAGGAATACTTTTGTTGCCCTATTAGTCTATAGTTGCTAAAACAACAACTCACCTTTGTCATGTACAAGCAGGTGAGGCTCCTGTTTGTCTTGGAAAGCAGACCATGATGGGCCGAGATAGGCTCCTGATTTCCCCACAGCGGCCCAACACTGTGAGACAGGAGCCAAAACCTGTCCAAAAGGCAGCACTCTAATGCTTTGTGTCTTCCATCATTGGGTATTGCAGTAACTCCCAAAGTCTCTGCTCTAATGGAGATAAGTGCTTCAGGAAATCAACAAAAAACCTGCTTTAAATTTTTATTTCACTCTTTTTTGCTGAAGAATTGGGTGTGTTTTTTCATTCTGACCAGTAGCTTGTTCAGGATGTGTCCACCATCCATCATAGCTCTCCAGAAACCAATTAATACCATACTAACGTAATGTATGTGGCTCCACTTACTGATCCTCATATGTTAAACTGGTTTGTGAGGTGAGACTCTTTGCTGCAGCCATGTCTGAGCGTAATTCATCTGGTGGTACTGCTGGTGGGTCAGACAAGTGCTCTCTGCTCACACAAGACCTTGTTGAAGCAGTAGAGCCAGTCCAGGGGCAGGTCAACCTGTGTGGAGGTCTTGGAGAAAGGCAGCAGGGCAGGACTGTTTTCACACAACTCCCCATCAGAAGATGGTTATTCTGTTTAAAATAGCCATATATATAGTGGAATTGGTCCTGTGCTCAGGAAACCAGAGGAACTGGACAATGTAGGAATCTGTTCTCATATATCTGAAAGGCAAAGTTATGCTGGAGGTTGAAGTGGCACATGCATTCTGCAGGTCTGTTCTGCTCCCGGGAGTGGGTGAAACTCCAGACTATACCTCCATTAATATCTTGGGGACAACTCTTTAAGTTCCCTTAAAACAGACTGAATCACATCACTGAAAGCAAGTGTATGTATCTTATTCTGCAGTCTGCTTTACAGCCGTCCACCTCATGCTGTTTATTTGATGATCTTTCGAAGATGCTTTTGGGGATAAGTTTCCAAGCAACTTCGCTTTCTTTTTGTGGGCTCTTCCTTCTTTATAGGATGCAGAGAAAGAAAAAAATAAAGGGTTGTAAGTTAGGAAAAAAAGTTAGGCTAGTGTCAGTAGGGGACTTCTGATGTTTGGGAGAGGTGGGATGTGCAGTACGTAACGGTGAGGTCCGTCCCAGCAGAGCAGGCCAGGTCTGGCTGTGGCCTTTAAGGCTTTACAGTAGAGTTGGTGAACCAGGATGCTGTTTGGTCATGGCCACTCTTCTAAGTTGCTGTAAACCCATCCCATGCTGATGTTTACAGCAGAGGGATCAGGAATGATATATTCTAACATTTGCTGAACATATGCCTACATTGCAGTTCAGCGTGGAGTTTGTGCTGTACTGTCTATATTTCTTCTTAATTTGTTTGTTTTAGCTAGTTGAGAATGTTCTTTTTTTACCTACCACTGTGCCGAACTGAGGAGCCAAAAACCTCTCCTTGGAGTTGTGCTCTCTTGCGCCAGGAGGGAATATGACTCTATTTATTTATTTATTTTTAATTTATTTGATCTGTTTTAATACCCAATAAAGTTGTTGTTTTTTCCAACTGGCACGACAAGGCTCTGGCTATTTTTAAAGAATGTGGTTCATTTGATTTAATCTAATGAATGTTCAGTGCTGTTGAAAATAGCCGGAGCCAGAGCCAAGAATAATGTACTGAAATGTGCTGGTTGAGCAAGGACTGCTTCACTCTGCCAATCTGCTTTCCCTCCAATTGTTCAGACTTACCTGGTTTTGCGAGTAGCATTTGCAGGCAAGACGTATCGATCGAGGTGCTTTTTTAATACTAAATCTAAAGGCCGATAAAGTCAGAGCCATATTTTGCCACACTCATTTCAAGAACACATCAGAAAATAACGACTCCTCTTGTTGATCAGGGTAGGACCTTTAATCTCTGTTTCAGACCACTTTAAAGGGAACATGAAATGCTGATACACTTTTATTGCACACAGGAAAATTGAGGCATGAAATGATAATTTTGTTTCCCCTGAAGTCACCCAGAAAGCAAGTGGGAGAATCAGGGATGAAACTAGTCGGCTAGCAGCTACTGGGCTCCTTAAGCTGCTGTGTAACTTCATTTCTCCATGAAACTAGACCATGGTCAGAAAACAAATTCTGCCAAGTCCTTGCTCGTGGTGTTTCTCACTGACTGGTTCTCCACACCTCCGTGTTTACTGTCCTGCCTGCACCATCTGAATTCCCCTCCAGGGGTACCTGACTCTCCCTGTTAATGAAGCTTCAATTTCATGCATGTCCTTGCACTATGAGAATATGTCTCTGCAAGTCATATCACATAGTTAACTGATGTGTTTAAAACTGTATGAATCCATCTTCTTTTTGCTATCTATGGGTTATTTCTGTTAGATAGCTCTTTCCCTATTCCTTCATAAGATTAAGCTTCATTGGATTAAAGAATAAATCAGCCATAATACATCTTATTCCATCATAGTGGTGCCCGTAGGGATGGATTTTCTGCAGAGATCACTTTACACCCTAAAGCACACTGTAGGATTGACTTGCATAAGTAATGAACAGATGCTCCTGACGGCTATTACATTATTCATCTCTCTATATATGTGACGGGGGGAAGGAAACAGCACCTGTTACTGTGGGAGAAATGTTGTCGCTGCTGTTCTGCATTACAGACCTCCAGGGCCATCTGGGACACGCTTATTTCTCTGCGTTTCTGTTGACCCAAATGAAGCCAGGCTGGTTTAGATCCTTTAGTTATTTTGTCCCGTGTTTCCCTCAGATAGGTCCCTCAGTTTATAATATAAGAAAATGAAATAGCTGCTGCAGCGGAGCAGCAGAGACAGTGTGAAAATGTATATGTTTCATCTTTCACCCCAAAATTTGCACAAGAGGACTGGGTAAAAGTATTAGAACTTTTTTCCCCCTCTACAGCAAAAGTGATTTCTGCAGACTCTCTCAGATTTCACGTGAAAGCAACTCCTACGCCTGGGGACTTTCTAAAGGTGTATTTAAGAGCAGACAGAACTAATTTCCTCCTCATCAGGCTGACATTATGCTGAGATGCCTTCTCTTGCATCGCCTGTGTTGCACGGGGCAGCGTGCTTGCCCTGTGGTGCAGACACACCACTAAGAGCCTTCACTTCACAGGCAGCATGTCACCACCCGAAAATTTTCTCGGCCACTCCACTGCAGATAACAGCCATTGTATTTGTGCCAGGAAATGTTTCCTCGAAGAACTCCTGCGACTCAGGCATAGGTTAGAGAAAGGGCAGGAATGTTTTCTCTACCAGGGGACGTACAGGTCATTCAGGGACCACGGTGTCACACATTAATGCACGCTGTCCAAAAATAACATGAAAAATATAATGTGAATGCAGGAAGTGAGGTTAAGGACCCTTTCCAGTCCCAAGCAAGCTTCTCCTCACCCCTCATGTAGGGCAAGTGGACTGTGCAGATTTTTCTGCTCCTCTGTGTGATCTCTGCAACACTTCTACTTCCCAAAGGCCAAACTCCCTACTTGAAGATAAAGGCTCAGTGCTATTGACCTCATAGTTCCCACTGATCCTGGTGACAGAAGCCTTTCTCATCCTGGGCTGAAGTAGAGCTAGACTGGGCCCACAGCACGTCTCCTCTTCTGCTGTAGGGGAACTAATTGATATGGTGAGGTTATTAAGAATACGTCTTTCAATCTTGTTTTGTGAAATATTTATTGCATGTATAATTCATCAGTGAGTATGCATAGATATACCTGTTTGTAAAGAGTAGCTTTTTAAATATAACCTTCACAATATTGCTAGAACTGTAAAGGGGGGGGGGGGGGGG